>NW_007577826.1:50393-67137 GCF_000690725.1 Stegastes partitus
AAGCCACGAGACAACACAAATACAAGACAAAAAACTAAACAAAACCTAACACCTGGTACGAGACATGACAGTGACTAAAAACCAGTGTGGATATATTCAACTGCATTGGACAGATGAGACACACCAATTTATTTTCAATTTTAGCCTTTATAATATTTGTTATGAATTATTATATTCATGAATTTGGAATATTCTTCAATAGATTCCTGGTCATGTGACCAACTGACTTCAAATTAGTGTCAAATTACTCAGCTAGTCTGGGCAAATGAGGCACACCAATTTTTTTTCAATTTTAGCGTTTTGCATATTTTTTTTATGAATTATTATATTCATAAATTATGAATATTCTTCAATAGCTTCTAGGTCATGTGACCCACTGACTCCAAATCAGTGTTAAAGTATTCAACTACACTTGACAGATAAGGCACACCCTTTTTTTATTACATTTTATCCTTTGTAATAATTTTTATGATTATTTATATTCATAAGTTATGAATATTCTTCAATAGCTTCCAGGTCATGTGACCCACTGACTTCAAATTCGTGTCAATCTACTCAGCTAGTCTGGACAAATGAGGCACACCAGTTTGTATTCCATTCTAGCCATTTTAAGAATTTGTATGATTATTTACATTCATAAATTATTAGTATTCTTCAATAGCTTCAAGGTCATATGACACAGTGACTCCAAATCAGTGTCAAATTACTCAGCTAGTCTGGACAAACGAGGCACACCAAATTATTTTCAATTTTAGCGTTTGTAATATTTTTTATGATTGTTTATATTCATAAATTATGAATAGTCTTCAATCGCTTCCAGGTCATGTGACCCACTGACTTCAAATTAGTGTCAAATTACTCAGCTAGTCTGGACAAATGTTTTAAAATAATGTAAAAAATGTGGAAAATAAAACTGTACATAGTTTTTGGCATAGAAGCTATTAAAAAATATTAGTAATTTATGAATATAAGTAATCAACAGAAATATTAAAATAGCTGAAATTGAATAAAAATTGGTGTGCCTCTTTTGTCCAGACTAGCTGAGTAATTTGACACTGATTTGAAGTCAGTGCGGTCACATGACATGGAAGCTACTGAAGAATATTCATAACTTATGAATATAAATAATCATAAAAATTATTACAAAGGATAAAATGTAATAAAAAAGGGTGTGCCTCATTTGTCAAGTGTAGTTGAATAATTTGACACTGATTTGGAGTCAGTGGGTCACATGACCTGCAAGCTATTGAAGAATATTCATAATTTATGAATATAATAATTCATAAAAAATATTACAAAGGCTAAAATTGAAAATAAATTGGTGTGTTTCATCTGTCCAGTGCAGCTGAATATATCCACACTGGTTTTTAGTCACGAGGTCACAAAATAGAAAATGTATTAATTTTGTGTTAATGTTTCAACAAGGTGGATGTCCTGAGCAGAACATCCATCCATCCATCCATTATCTATACACCGCTTAATCCTCACTGGGGTTGCGGGGGGCTGGAGCCTAGCAGAACAATAATACTCTTTTGCAATTTAAATTGTAAATGTAATATGAGATTTGTCAACAAATAAGAAAGCATATGTAGCCCAGTTTTAAAAAAAATCAATAAATTGGTGTCTGAGATAGATAAATAGGGTTTGTTTTAAAAAAAAAAAAAAAAAGAAAGAAAAAATTAAAATACACATTTTCTATAGGTCAGATGTAAATTTAATGGCAAAGAATATTAGAAATGTTTGCACGTATTCTTATTTTGCTTCTTTTCATGAAGACTTCTAATTTTATGTGATATTTTTTCCACACAAGTGTATCAGATCACATGGGGCTTTTTGCTAGTTAACTGGCTGGGATGACTGAGAATGGAAATAAATGGGTGAAGAAGGCAAAGTGGAATTCCGAAGATGTCCCAGACAAGTTTGTATTAGCTTAATCAGCAAGATGTATTGTCAGATAATTGTTAAATAATCTGCAAACTCTTACGCTGATGTGAATGTTGTGCTGTTGTGAGTAACAGAACTTCCTAAAGTCAGAAATTTGCTGTGTGAGTCTATCAGACTGTAGACTGCTGCTAGCTCACCCAGCTTGACATCGTAGCTTTATTTGCACTGTTTTTGATCTGGAAACAAGGTTGTTGAACAGCCTAAGTTGGATACAGGAAAATTCCGAAGTTGCTGAATCCCTTGGAGTACCCATTATTAAAAACTGAAAAGGGTACAACACATGCAGACCATCCTCAACAACTGAGTGACCATGCAAGAACAAGACAAGTGAGCGAGGCCACGAAGACACCAATGAACGACAAAAGGAGTTGCAAGTTTCAGCAGCTTCGATGGGAGAGACTGTGCATTCAGCTGCTGTGGCCTGGGATCCTTTCCTGTCAAAAATTTACATGGCGTGGCAAAGACAAAGCCTTTGTTGGAAGAATCTGTGCTTGGTGGACACCAAACACTGCACATCATCACCTCCCCCACTATGACGCATGGTGGTGGTAGCATCAGGATATGGGGATGCTTCTTGGCAGCAGTCCCTGAAAGTCTTGCAAAGACAGAGGTAAAAATTTTAAAAATGCAGCTGAAAATTGGGAAATTCTGGAGGAAAACCTGATACAGTCTGTAAGACAACTGCCACTTTGGAGAAGATTTGTTTTCCAGCAAACAGAGTCCTGAAGCAAACAGCCAAAGCTACGCAGAAATGGTTTAAAGACAACAAGGTAAATGTTCTGGAGAGGCCAAAACAGATTCCAGACCTCAATCTAACTGAAAACTTGTTGCTGGACTTGAAATGGGCTGTTTCCTCATGATCCCTTGTGCAACCTCATAGAGCTTGAGCAGAGAATGGGGTAAGATTACAGTGGCCAGATGTGCCCGACTGACTGAGACCTGTCCACACAGGCTCAATGCTGTAGCTGCGCCACATTTGCTTCCACTAAATACTGACTTGAATGGGATAAATACTTACGCAGTCACTTATTTTATGTTTTACATGTTCAGTGTATCAACTTTACTTTGTAGAAATGTAGTCTCCACTTTGACATAAAAGAGGCTTTCTTTGTTAGTAATGTCAAAGAAACCAAAATATATTGACTATTATATTGAGTATGATTCAATGTTGAAAAGCAACCTTACTTAAATACTTTGATAGGCACTGTAACTGTGAGAAATGTTGAAAAACTGTAACATTAATTGAGTTTAAGAGAATTTTCTTGAGTCATGTTCTTTGTTTCTTTCAGTGGCATTCTGTTCCTGGTAAATTAAAGTCAAGGTGTGCTGACACAAGTGAGGTTTCACCTCGCATAGTTGCACAAACTTGTTTAATAAACTCTGTTTTGTTGGAATTTTTGAGTATCTGCTTCTCTATATTTCACAACTGTAAGTAAATAACCAGTATCAGTCATTTCTGTTCTTTTTTCCCTTGTACTTCCAGTAGTATAAATCTGGTTGAGAACAGCTGTGAGTCCGTTTTAGTTTTAATTCAATGATTGAATGATCATGAAACATCATTCAGCCCAAAAAGTGAGGGAGTATAAAGTATCAGAATCAAACTTAAAAGTCACGGTGTGTTATTAACAGATGTTTTCAGTTCATCCACAGTGTTGGCTGGGATGGGCTCCAGCCTCCGGTCACCATCTACAGAATAAAGCAGGTATAACAGAAGGACGAATGTTTTCACTGGTTTCCCATTTCCATTTCCCCTGTACGCTAATTTCTTGTTTTTGTTTTCTATCATGTTCCATTTCTTACTCCTTCTTACATTCCTTCTTTTCTAACTGTTCATTCAGCGCTCTTTTCATCCATATTTCCTACCTGTCCTTTCAGTGTATCTAAATGCCTTCCAGACTTTAAAACACATACACCACCATGATGATATCATTACATTTGAATCTCAAGGATTGGCTGTAGTCAGTTACAATGATGTTAAATAGTCCACTGGGGCCCACATTGTCCTAAGACTGGTTTCGGTATCCTAATAAATCCAATCACAATTGAATTGTCTTTGTGGTAGTCGTGGTGTGATCAAGAACATCTGCAGTGCCCAGAGTCTTCCTGGGACATTTAAATAACAGCCGTAGTCTAATCATTTTCTCTGCTTCTCTCAGCTTTACTCCACAGACACAACATGACTGGGTTTGGTTTGGTTAATTTGCTTTGGTTTGTACCTTACAGCAAGTACACAGACATTACTCACATGTACTCACCACACACACCACTGGCTCTACTGATTTTCACATACTTGTATTATGAGTATTATGTTTTTCTTTGTTGAGGACACTTGAGCCAGCTCAGAACAAATGGGTACACATCTGGGATTTGAACCCCAGACTTTTCACACCATAAATATGAGTTATACCCCCTTGAACCAGATCATAACCATGTCCTTCACACTGCCACCCCGAGTGTTCCCCTGAGAGCAGCCAGTGGAAGCCATAGCAATGCAATACAAAATACACATACAAATCCTAACAGTAGAAAACACCTGAGGGTGGTTAGCATAGTGATACACCGAGCACAGTTTCCCCCTTAGCAAGTTTCGCAAAGAACCGCATGTTAAATCAGCCAGCGTGTACAGTGTAACCTCATTATTCAAGTGAACGCAGACCTACCAGAGCTTGAACACCCTCCACTACCATTCAAGTTTGGTATAGGCACAGATTCTCAGTTATTTACAATGACCATGGACAAAGGTGGATCAGAAGAAAGGTATATGCTGACACTGTTCAGCTGCCATCAGGTATTCCTCACTCATTTAAGACATCAGTAGTACAAGCAAAAAGCTTCTGTAGCATTTCAGCAGCCTCTTGGTAACAATTCAGACCAGGCTAAAACAATAAATGTCACAGCTGTTTGTAAACAGCATGTGATCATACTCTGTCGTTGAGAACACAGGTTTTAAACACATGCTGAAAGTAATCAAGACCTGTATATGGTTCCTTCTCATCTGTGTTTTAATTAGCTAGTCATACTGACCATTAGTAAACGCCACTTACAGTTGTCCAATGCATTTTCTGTCAAATGCAGGTACAGTACGGTTTAAGCGCAGTTAATTTCCTAAATGCTGCACATTTATGGATTTATTATTCTTTAGAATGTTTAGATTTACTTAACTGATGTACTTAATTTAAATCTTTTATTAGTGTATTGCAGCCAGTTGCCATAGCATTAAGACTTTCACAAGAAAGACACTGCCAATGAAGATCTTTAGTGGTTTTAAACTTCTTCAATTTCACAATTATTAAGCCCACGTTTGATACATGTTACTATTATGTGTTACTAAGGCAATTCTGCTCATTAAATATAAATCATCAACACAAAGTGAGAAAAAAATGAAGGGATCTGAATACTTTCTGAACAGTTGATGTTTAACTAAGTCCTTTCTCAAAGACAAAATTTACATTTTTCCTTGTTCAGCTCGGCATGAAAGAGCACCACAGCTGTAATATTTTAGCTGTATTTTTAACATAATAATGAATTCCAGGGAGTATCCTAAAAAAAGAGCTTCCAAAAACACACAACTAATCAATCGGGGTCTTTATTTCTTTGATAAACATTGTGTCCAAGGGTGAAACACACAACATACAGAATCTGTTTACGAGAAACACATTTTTTCTAGTTACACAGATGCAAAAGTTACCAGGAATGGCTATAATCACTTGAAAACAGGGAGTATTATTTGATTTTTGTCTGTCAGAGGGTTTGACCAACAGAGTGAGACTAAAGAATTGAATTTAAGCCTCATTTGCTTTGCTGAAAGACTTCAGAGCTTTACATTTAAAGTATACTGCAGACATGTCAATGGTCCAATGTAAACAAAACAAAAAAATAAAATAAAATTACATGCCATACAAAAAATGTACTAAATTTATGGACAGAATCTTTGACAGTTTGGAGATTAAAAAAAGCAAAATACGTTTTAATGAAGAGAGATCACTCATTTCCTCGTCGACTCTTCTTGTGACTCTTTTTTGAACTCCTATGAGAGGAAAAGATGACAAAATGATTTGGAAAAATGCACATCTAGTTAGAAATAACACACTATACTTCCATATACATTGTTGTGGATTTTATGTGACGTGGAGACACTGGACAGAGAGGAAATATGTGAGAGAGTAGGGGACTGACAATAAAGCCAATGGTCTGGCTGAACCGAGGGCTTGCCAGTCAGGGAGTTTGTGCCCCTGTACTATGTTTTTTAACCAGTCAACCATCAGGTCACCCAGTTTTAGATATTTAAAATTCTCTGAACCCAAAATCACCTGCTGGGAAAGTTTCATGTAAAGCTTATCCAGATCTTTAAAAAAGCATTTAGCAACTTTCTTTTATTAAAAAGGAAAATAATATTTTTCTTGTATCCCTACAAGCAAGGTATCAAAAACATATTTTATTGATACTCGATCAAAACTTACATTTTGGCCATAGTCAAAAAATATCAAGCAATGCTCAATTGTAAATGAAATAATACCAGAAGCAGTAACACTTACCTCTCTGGGGACTTTGAGTGGCTGCGATGTCTGTGGCTTCTGTGGTGACCTGGTTTACAACAACAAAACTTTTATTAGTGATATTTACTCAGACATTTCTGTCCTGTGTAATAATAAATACATTTTTATATTCCCTGTGTTAAACCCCTAATTTGAATCATTAAAATCTGTATAAGCTTTGAAATTAAATTTTACTCATTGTGGGATAATTTTTCACCTAAATATAAAGTTGCTGTCAGTTCTTTTTACTTGGTCTACATCCAAAAGAACATAAATATAGCAAAACCGAACAAATATTGATGAACCCCAGTTTTCCAAAAGACATAAAGTTGATGGCTTTGTTCTGGAAAAAAATACACAGCCAGCTATCACACACTGAACAATACAAATTATGTCAAACCTTCTGCTAGAAAGAATAACTTGTGTATGAAAAGATTAACAACAACAAAAAATTCAGGGACCCTTTATGAACTATGTGAAAGATCTGGATCTAACAAGGAATCATACCAAAGAATAACTGTTTTTGAAGATCATGTAGACTGTAAAGAATAACTCTAGAAGATCAATGTGGATAACAGATACAGATTACCATCTCAGTATTCCTGTCATTTATTTCATTTTTGTTTTGTTCCCTTTAAAAGTTTTTCTCCACTGCTATACACGTAGATCCTGTTACAGCCAAAACATATGCAAGACCAAGCAGGTAAAAGGCTGTAAAGTGATTGTTTGAAAATAAATAAAAATACTGTTGATTTTTTTATTTTTGTTAATTCATTTTAAACAGATACAGACAGATTTAGAATAAGATAAGACAGAACTCCCAGAGTGCAAATTTAAGTTGAATCTAAAAAATAAATAATAAAATAAATACTTTTTTTTTTTTTTTTAATTGCAAAAATCTTGTAAAATTATGAAGAAAGAAAAAGAAAAAACCTTGCAAAAAAGAAATATGACCAGAAGATCCTTTAGACGAGTGGTGGGCAACATAAACTGGGCCACTCACAATAATATTTGGCCTCACACAAAAAGCTGAGCTTTTCCTTTTATAGTTTGATCAAAATAGTTTCTGACAAATCTACTGCAGGTAACGAGGCCCACTTTTCGAAATCCCAATAAAGAGGTTTAATGTAATGTTAGATAGAAAACCTTTATTGTCATTGTATTCAGGATAAACCGAGATTAAGGACGCAAATTCTGCTTGGCGCATTAGAGTTAAAAAATAGACATTACATTACGATATATATATATATATATATATATATAAAACCCAGTAAACCCACCATCAAACCATTTATATATAAAGAAAGGTAGCTGTACGGTAAAGTGTCAGAGCTAATACGTTCTATGTAGTCTACAGTAGCTATTGCACAAGTCCCAATATTTACTTCAAAGTGAAATGAAAAAACACAACATTTAATAAACATAAAATAATATATTATTACTAAAGTGTTATTGTGAATGTTTGTGTGAGTGTGAACTGTTCATTTTGTACACTGACTGAGAGTGGTAATGGCTTTAGGTAAATGTCTGATAATAGTAAAAAAAAAAAAAGACATATCCAACAACATTAACAAAAAAATTGTGTCAAATCAGCTACTTTAGCTCTTTTAGCCCTTGCAAATATCACAAAAATACATCCTTAACCGTAACCCACAAACAAACCTGAAGGAAATTAAATACTCAACAAATAGGAAAACAACATCTACAACACATAATGGATGCCTGCTTCCTAACCACGTTACAAACTGTGTTAGTCCTCCCACTAAATTAACTGGACCAAGGGCTGTACGAACAGCAAACAGCAGATCAGTCTCAGTGTGGACTATGAATGTATTTAGTTACAGTTTACACAACTGCCGCAGTTGAATTTTTTGAGCACTGTTTCCAGTGTCAGCATTCTGTTTAATCTGTGCAGAAGTTAGAGATGATCTAAACTTTTTTTTTGGGCTGTACTTACAGTTATTTTTTGATTAATAGCGTCCTGTTAAGCAGTTTTTGCTTCACAGGTTGATCACATACCAGTGGTGTGTTTTATGCAGTACTTGTTATGATGTGTAAGTACAAATAGTGCTGCGCATTTGAAAACAGTAGTTTTTACCAATACCTGGAAATGTGATTGACAGCATTGTCATGTTTCCTACTTACAAAAAGGAAATTCTCATATTCCCTTTGTGTTTCATTTTCAGAAACTTCCACAACTATGTATCAAGCAAACCACCGAAAATCAGGTTGTCCACTTGGTGACGCTGGGCTCTCTAACAGGAACGCTGTAGCAGTCAATACAAGTGATCGAGTTGGGCTTATAAGGTGGTAAATCCACCAACTGAAGTCAATTTACATAAAGCGTAATGCCATTTAATGGCCCTCTCACACACTCAGTCACCACACTGTCTTGTTGGATATGTAGTTTTGGTGTAAAGCAGATGAAAGGTCAGCTTTGAGATATTTTTCTGGATGTAAATGCTAGTCTTAGTGACTTTTCACTGACATGGACCTCTAGCCTGGAACAATTCTTACGTTGACCCTTCTTTTTGTATGCTCTATACCAAGTGAATCTTTCTCTATTGGTTTGGTTCCATGTTACTGTTACCAGACTGTTTCACAAGCAGTTAGTCTTATTTTCAAACACTGAAAACAGTCATTTTTTCATTCACAGCAATTTCTTATTGCACTAGCACTGTTTGGCCACAGAGGCACACTGTTCTGTCAGTCAGGTCAAAGCAGAACCTAAGAGAACTCCTGGTTTCCCCTCTACTTACCCGGAGATTTGGAGCGGTGGCGTCTGTCTCTGGACCTGCTGCGGTGTCGGCGGGGGCTCTTGCTCCGATGGCGATCTCTTCGAGGCGACAGGCTGTTTGCACAAATTAAAACCCATTTACAGTCTCATTAGAGTCAACAACAAGCACAGTATTTTTAAGATGCTTAAATTTAATGCAAAATAAGCCATACCTTCGCCTCTTTGGAGATCTGCTCCTCCTATAAAAGGAAATAATGAATTTGATTTAAAATTATTTGGAAAACAAATGTATATGCTCAATAGCGGAAAAAGTGTTTACTTGATTTAGAGATGACATTTATCACTGTCTTCAAATATTACTCTATGATCTGCAAAATAAAGGACGAGTAAAACACAAACCGTCTGGGTGAGCGACTGCGTCTGTAACGTGGTGATGGAGATCGACGAGGTCTGTCATTGTCACGGTAACCACGTCTGTGGGGTTCTGGGGTCTGCAGTCTCTCTGGCTGCAGAAAATAAATAAATGAAATACAAGAATGAAGAGACAATGAATTAAATGGACCAACAAGCCCTTCTTTGCACTGATTGAAAGCCAGAGGTTTGTCTAAGTAATGTTACAGGGGCACTGCGCCCTCATATTCCCGGCTTGCGCCCTCCTACCAAAATGCCAATTGAACCCTTAGAGGTCCACCATCACGCCAGCGTGATATAATCATCTGACATGTTCAGGACGTCACAACAGGAAAACTATCATATAGACAGCGATGCTGTCAACTTCTCTCGAAAGTGCAGACTTTAAACTCTCTTCCAGTTTTTGTTTCATGTCGATAGACCACGTAAAACCGGAGATATGGTGTTATTAACATGCATGACAAAAAACGTGTGTAAAATAAAAGCACATGAAATATGCGCTGCGGGCTTCGCGTTTTTTTCAAAATCTCCGTCATTTTTTGTGATCGATTTTTTTTGTGAAAGAAAGTCCCTGGAAGTGCAGCTCCTGCAATGTGGCCGTCTGCCTCATTTTGGACAGAAATTATTTTCAGGAGTGGCACAGATAAAAACTGAAAGAAGCCAAACCTACTTTGTATATAGCTGCATATATAGCTGTATATAATTGTATATATTTGTATTTAATTGATTTTATATTAAATTTACTTTTTCAAATTCACATCTGCAACCTATGGTTACATTTTCAACTTTCAAAATGCTTCATTAAGCATGTTTGTGGTTTCTATTGTCATAAACAATACATTTCTTCAAATCGGATTTTATATTTTTTGTGTGTTTTTGAGTCCAAAATGCTGATATAGTTGGTTAAAGAGAAAAAATAATGGTCAGATCATATAGAGAATGTTGTGCTAAAAAAAAACCAAAAAGACACCAAACATGGGCATGATAAACATGTTTTTTATGTGGTATATAAAGACAAAACTAAATGCAAAAACGGCCAAAACAGGCCAAGACCTCTAAGGGCTAGTAACACTTGGGCCATGTTCTTACATGCTGCCAAAGTAGTACATGTATGTGTATCATGGTGCAGTGCATGGAGCATGTAAGAACATTCCAAGTACTAGTAAATAGAAGTTTTGCCAATACTAGTATTTGTCATGTTTTCATGTACAGAGTACAGTTGTATTATAATTCTAGCCAAACAACAATTGCTCAACAGTTGATAATGTCTTGATTTCTGAAGTTTCATGAGCTAAAAGTTCTCCCTCAGATAGCCTCAGAATATCCCATTTAAGCTTCAATTTTTTCAAAGGCTTCGCACAACTTTTGAGGCCTCTCACATCAATACAATCTGATGTGTGCAAAGTTAGGAAAGCCAAGGTTCTTTGGTTTTGCTATGCCAAAATGGTGATGTGGACTCATTTGTAAGAACACAAAAACTTGTGTACACAGGGGTGGATATATTGTCATTGCATGGCCAAAATTCACGTTGCTTACATGTGGTCTTTATGTTGAAGTATAATAATGAGAACCTACCTTCTTCCCCTACATCATTGTAGTTGGAGCAGGAATGGGTGACATAACACGTGGTACTTGTTTGTTTATGAAAAAACTGCAGCAGGAGGGTTTATTTACAGTTAAATTAATTATAGAAATGAATAGAAGACAAGTATATGTTGCGGTGGTGTGCCTGCTATTTATTTTGTAATTAGGAGCTTCATTCTCTCGGCAGCCACTGACCTTTCTGTGCTGGATAATTAAAAAAAACAAGTATATACAACAGTGCAAACATACATACAACAGGAAAATACCCCTGTGAAATATCACTTAAATATCAAGTGGTTTAAACTGAATGATCCCATAGCAATTGCATTACTTCTACATTAAACAGTAGGGTATTTGCTCTTATGTGAAATTTATGTAAAAACTGTTTGAAATTACTATATTAAAAATACAGGTCCCACAGCAAGAACTCAACCCAACAAAAGTCAGTATACTCTTCATTACTGACTTGCTTCTTCAAGACTTTTTATTTCAACCTTCATTTTTGATGAAAGATTCAATTATGTATGTATGGTGTACACCTGTGTCGACAAATCTTTATCACATGGGAATATTCCTTGTCCTCCTTTGTGCTTCTCTGTCGGGACTATGCTGGCCAGGCTCATACCAAACATGCTGGACCCCAACAAAAGTATCTTAAGTCTTAAGTGCCCAAAAATATGCATCTTATGTCCACCAGGCTTTCTTTCATGCTGTTTAGCAAAACTCTTAGTTTACTATTCACAGCTATTCAAGTAGCACACTGTCCATGGTAATATTTTCGAAGGAAAGCCACTGCTGTTCTGCTGACAAGTGGTATACTGTAGTTCGTTTTAATACCTCCTGATTACTGTTGCAACAGTGTTTCAAAAGTGTTTTAGAAGGTCGGTCAACTCCACGTATCCTTTTCCATCTTTGTGAGGTGTCACAATTAGATTTTTTAATTTTCCATCAGGAGGAGGGATGGGTCTAGCTTGGATTTGATCAATACGGATACCAGTGCAGATCGTGCTTATCGATACTAGTACTTTTTGATACTTTTATCGATACTACTCTCAGTAATTTAATGCAGAAAACAAAGAGAAAATAAGAGAAGCTTTGAAAAATGTTATTTTTGCAACAAACCGGGCAACGTCTTGTACAATTTCTCCTTGACACTGGCCATTCAAATGTCCTTTGATAAACTATTTCCACAAACTGACACAGCTTGCAAGGTATCTCTCCTGGCCTCCTGCGTGACTTATCATGTAGCTATTACTACAAAGGGGTATACTAATTTCTATATAAATTAGACCTATTTGACCTAAAAACAGACAAACAGCTGTTTCCTGTCACAGACTCAGTGATGCATAAAAAGGCAGACGGAGAGACTGCTGCTGGATTTTAATGTTACCACACGATACTTGTAAGAGAGCTTGGCTGCCAATGCTAGAAATGTAGAAGTAAAGAAAATGTAATTATGCGTTTGCAGATAATTTTGTTCCTCGCAGGTTGAAGAAAAAAACGCTGTTTATCGGTAATTGTTGAGCCTAAAGAGCTATGTATCTGAAACTGGATACAAGCAGACTTTGAGGACTGGTAACTAGTTTATTGTAAGCGACCTAAACCTTTATAAACATGTCCCAGAATTTTGAGGAATCTTTTTTTTTTTTTTTGAGCTTTTTTCGCCTTTATTGTATAGGATAGTGAAGAGACAGGGAAACGTAGGGGAAGGACATGCAACAAATGAGCCGCTGGCTGGACTGGAACCACGGCCGCTGTGTCGGGGACTACAGCCCTGGACATGGGTCGCTGTCTTATCCGGCTGAGCTACCAGGGCGCTGATTTGAGGTGTTCTAAATTTTTTTCTTTAATGTTTCTATTGTATGTGCATTGATGGTCTTTCTTTTTTTTAATTAAAGAAACTTTTTTGTTTTGTTTTGGGGTTTTTGTGGTTTTAAAAACGGTTCACAATAAAATAATGCATTTTTAATTCTAAGGATGATGAATGTTAGAAGTGTATTGGAAAAAAAATGTCAGATTTTTGAGTGCATATTTTTGGATCAGATATTCAGCATCGGTGCAGCTCTATCCATAGTATTTTTCCTACCTTTTCTTCTTCCTCATCCTCTTCCTCACTGCTTTCTACTTCATCCAGGTCCTCCTCCAAAGCACTGACCCGTGGGTCCAACATCTCAGCCTCCTCCAGGACTTGTCTCTTCTGTTAGGCACACAATAAAAAAAAAACAATGACAATGACCTATGAAACAAGAGGTGTGTATGAACAGGACGTAAAGGTACCTGGAGTCTGGGCAGAATAATGTCACACATCCTTTCTGCATGAAGAAGCTCATCAATGAACTCATCCACATGCATCACCTCAAACTCTGAAACAAAAAGAAAGAGATGAAGAGAAAATGCTGGTTAAACAAGCCACTACATACTAGTATATCTATAGTGCAACAGATTTTGAAAAAGTTTTTCCTGTAGAGTACCTTCTTGTGACACTTAAAACTGCAACAAACGAATGATTAAAGGTGCAATGTGCAAATCTTTGGACACAAACACAGCAGACAACAACTACCTACTACATTAACAATTTCCCTGAGGTGTACACCGAAGGGATCAATAAAGTTTTATTCTATTCTATTCTTTAAAGAATTACTGTGGTAGTTATGTCCTTTAACAGAACATGATCCTACACCTCCTGTGTATATTCCCAGGTCCTATGTTCTACTTTAAAATCCAAAGAATTTCAAACAAAACCAACAGATTAAGTGAAAATAAACTTACTAATTAAGTTTCATCAATTAGCTATCATGTACACAAATTTTCTGGTTGTAAATGAAAGTGTAGGGAGCAAGGGGATGAGGCTCATTTGCTGTGGTAGCAGATGCTGGTGGTTCTGATGCCACATTTCCATATAGCATTCCGTACTTATGCAAGTCATTTGGAAATCCATTCATTCTGGTGAAAATCACTTTGATTCTAAAGTATTTGTGAAACAACTTCTTCTGTTTTTTTGTTTTCCATTTAAATGTTACACAGAGATCCTTAAGTCAAAAACACTCTACAGCTGCTGGATTTTTTCCATTATTGATGGAGCTAGGCCAGCAGTTTTGCTGAGAGTACACTGACCAATTTATTCAGACTCCCACAATAACATTGGGTCAGGTTTCCCTTTTCTTTAAACAACTTCAAATGGAGTGCTCTTGTAGGTTTTTGAAGATGTTTTACCTCTCATCAAAGTTCCAGTTCCTCAGTGCTTTCTTAATCTGAGTATGCCAATTCTCCTTTCCCTCTGCATTGGAAGGAACATTCTCAGCCCGGTGCTTTAAAATGGGTGGTGGGAATCGAATAGCAGATATTGGTCAGTGTGTGTAGGTTTTCTGTAAACTTCAATGTTAAGGCTTCCATCCTCCTCAACATGCACAGCACGGTTATAAAAAAAAAAAGGCAGTTGGTTATTATAAGGGCTTCTACTTCTTGTGCTTTTATTTTGACCCTGGTGTCATCCACATATCTGAAATAATTGCTTTGAGTTGTTCCCTTAAAAGAGCTCAGTGTTCTGTTTTCCACTTAGTCCATAAAGAGGTTGGCCACTGTGGGTGATACTGGAGAGCCCATGGCACAGGCATGCTTCGGTCTGTAAAAACCTTGATTGTATTTGAAATAGGTGGTTGTCAGGCAGAGATCAAGCAGGGTACATATCTGGTTGGGGATCAGGTTGGCTGGTTCCGTTCCTGTCTTGCAGGAGTCATTTTCTGACAGTCTCCACTGCCTCAGATGTGGGAATGCATGTGAAGAATGAGGGGACATCAGATGAAACTATGGTTTCATCGAAAATGATGAGAGCTGGAGTGACTACAAAACTCTGAAACTCCCCAGTCAGAACTGAAGAAGCCTCTTGGATGAGAGGTGAAACATCTTCAGGAACTTTAAAGAGAATTTCGGTGGATTTCTCCTGAAGCTCCTAGGTTTACCATGACCTGGATGACTGAGAATTTACACAGACTGAACAACTTTAGTTCCGAATGAGAATGTTGGGAACCTCACAGAACAGCCACTGGTGGTGTTTTTTGTCATTCTAACAGATATCAAATATTCTGAACAAAAATTGATCAACAATCTCTGAAATTTTTAATCATAAAAATGGATATTAGCAAAGATATTGGTAAGGGTTTGGCACGATATATCAAATACCTTCTGAGATACTCTTTTTATTTTTTCAACTGCCCGTTAACCCACTTCATATTTGAACAACCATATCTCAGGAACTATTAAAGATGAAAGCCTGAAAATATCACTGTTACTTCACATCACGCCATCGATGCATTCATTATGGGTGACTTGAAATATGAATAAAATAATTAATGCCATAATGACAAGCATCAATATTGGTATCCAGCACTATTTTTGTTTTTGTGGTATAGCTTGTCATATCTGCTTAATTAGTCCTGAAAGTTCAACAAAAACAACTGTTTTGCATTTCTGTGATCAAGTATTTATATTAAGCAATATACTATGTTTTGTTCTATATTATTGCGACATTCAACTGCACATGGTTCAGAAGATATCACTAGCTGACCTCTGCATCACACATGTTTTGGTTAATGTGTCCTTAAAGATGAGACACTTCAAGATGGCTTTACTTTCTTTCATATTTGATTTCAAATGATTGAAAAAAATTAGGTCAATAGGCAGTGTTTCTCTTTTTTCTTTAATTATCTCAGTAAATATTTGGTGTATCAAGCTAAAACTTCACAGTATCTTTTATACATATCCACAGTTTATGATGAAACCAATTCAGGCAAAACAGATGGTCAAGAAAAAACTGTCCTAAAACTGTGATGATTTGAAACGGAATGACCCTATTCTGTATCTGCAGGATTATAAACACTACTGCCAATGACTGGCCGACTGGATAATTCCATAATTAAGAAGGTGTACATTACAACAGTGTGAGTTTGGGCAGCTGTGATTTGTTCAATGATACTGGTGCTGAAAATGTATTGACATCAATATTGTGTGTATTGCTGGAAACCCGAAAAAGTGCAGTGGCAAGTTCCTGAGTGAGGTCGTGAGAAATAGTGGTTCTTAAAAAGCCTAAAAACATTAGACAGTCTGACACTAGTCTGGAGTGCCTCAGCAAAGTACTGACATCGTCAACTACAACAACAGCATGTTGTAAAGATGGCTGTGCCTAGTCAAAGCATGAACACAAGCTGCAGCTCGATGACCTCAGCTGCGTCTATAGTGCAGTAGTATTTTAGACAGACACTCAACAATGTGGCACTCTACACAACACTGCAAATTGGAAATGGCTTTATTATTACCAAAACTGCAGTGATGGACAGTATCCCCCGTTAACTTTTTATCCCCATCCAAGCCTGACATAGGCTAGACAGAACCGCAACACGTGGAAAGTGCTTTGTTAGTAGCAGCCACATTAAATTATCAAACCATCCATCCATCCATCTTCTCCCGCTTATCCGGGGTCGGGTCGCAGAGGCAGCAGCCTGAGCAGAGCCGCCCAGACTTCCCGATCCGCACACAC
>NW_007577826.1:70667-77482 GCF_000690725.1 Stegastes partitus
TTAGAGAAAACATTCTGTTACTTCTGTCTGTTACTCTTTCCATACATTATGGACATGTGTTCAGTGAAACAAGGTTTTTTTTTTTTTTTTTTTTTACACAACCTTCAACTTCCATTGTCTACTTATTTTGACAAAATAAAAAGATTTATCTTTATACGTTAGATGTAAAACTACAATGTAGTTATAGGATTTCATGGTAGTGAAAAGTTTACATACTCAATGCTGTGCTCCCATAGTGTTTTATGATAACTTCCATGCAACCTTTGATAAATAAGAACTTCTTCATGCACAAATGGTATTTTCAAATGTCACATTGTGTATATGCGCTCATCAGCAACCACCTGCCTGTTATTGAGTAGGTTCCCCTCGTGCTACCAAAACTATGATCTGATGAGACATGAATTCTACCAGACATCTGAAGGTGTCCTTTGGTATTCGGCAACAAGACGTTTGTAGTGGATCCTCTAAGTCCTGTAAGTTCCAAGTACTTTACTTTTCTAGCACATCCCACTGATTCAAGGATCTGGGAATTTGGAGGCCGAGTCAACATCTTGAAGTCTTTGTCATAAACATGTTGCAGTGTGGCAGGGCACATGATCCTGCTAAAAGATGCCACTGCCATCATGGAATACTGTTTCCACGACTGGGTGTACATGGTCTGCAACAATGACTAGGTAAGTAGTACGTGTCAAAGTAAAATTCACAAGATTGCCAGGACCCAAAGGGATCGGGCCAGAAAAACAACTGACTCAAGAACAAAGTCCCTTTCAGACATGCACTCTGTTCTGTTTATCCCACAGAAACTGAACATGTCAGCTTCACATCTGAAAGCACACCCTGGTCCCGCTTCCATATAAAACATGGCAATCTTACTTGGTTGGACTTAGTGACATTTCCATTCATTCCTTCCAACATGGCAGTACTCTGAGCTGAACCATCACACTAACAGATAGGTACGCACAAGCAGCGGTATTTCAAACTGTGTGAAATGATTTAGAGAAGGATTTTTCCACACAATATTAACATTAAGAGGACCTGAAGTCAGTTTGTTTTTTCAGCTGTTAAGAACTATTCTCTATGAGTTTAATAAATGTAGTATAGTACCTCCAAAGAGAGAGAGAGAGAAATGTGCAGATATGCACATGAAAGAACAGCACAGTATTTTTATTGAAGTTTATCTGCTAAGCAGTTAAATATTTTTGGTAAATTGCAGCTGTCCTCAGTTTGAATCCTGAGGTTTCAGTTTCATTGTTTGAGAAATCAGAAAAAAAAAGTTGTTTGAAAACTTTGATCAGCTACTATTACGAAAGAATTTGTCTGCTATTACATTACCATACATCATACATCACTCTGGCTTCACTAAACCAAACAACCACAGTGAAGCCAAGTGATTATATTCAAGATTCAATTTAAATATCATCATGCCTCACAAAATAGTATAACAAAATTAAATTTATATATCCTTTATGTTACTCATAAAAAAGACTAATTATATAAGAATAAATAATTGAGTAATAAAAATAAAACAATTTTTATGGTGATGTGGAGGAGGAATTCAGTATTCTCAATTTCAACTGCATTCATAAGGCAATTTTAGCTATTTCTTCTAGCTGCAGCCCTCTCACTGTTGGACAGTTTTGGAGGCATGAAAGTTCTCAAGAGTTCCAGTAGTCGAGAACAGTGATTTCTATTTCTGTTATTTTGAACATAACCTGCTCCGGAGTCAGCAAGTGCTGCCATCGCGAGAAACCGCGGTAACAAGTGAATCTGCGCTCTAGTCCCTGAAAACCAAGTGTTACACCTTGCTAACCCTAAAACCTGCCACACAGTACAGGCCTTAGTGCACCTGTACAATGTTGGTATTGTTTAGAAAGCCCTATATATTAAACAGTTTGTTCAATTTTAAAATATCCTTTGCACCCCAAGAAGCTCTTACTGATTAAAACACAGTGGGAGCACAGCAGTGTCCATCACCTGGCAGAAGGTTTTCTTGGATATTCATACCCTTTTTTTCTTTCTGGCTTACACGATTCCCTGTGATACTGAAAAAACATCTTTTTCATGATATGGTTTCTTAAACAAAACTTTCACCTTCAGGGAGCAAGACCACAGATGCCATTTCTAAAAGTAAATGCCATAAAATTAGTGGCTTTCCCATTTGTTTAATAACTAAATCAATATATGAGATGTGTCTTGGATGAACTATTCATCTCGTATGCTTGGTTAAAGAAAACAAAGACAACATGAGTGTTCAGTTTCCTTCCCCCTGCACATGGAAACTCACTTGAAATCTTCATTCTTAATGAACTCGACGATTATGTCTTTTTCAGGTTGAATCTGCAGCATCTTAAGGGTGAGACAGAGGAAGGGAGTGGGCTTGATGTTCCCACCATAAACTCCACCAACATACTTCAACTCCATAGCTTTGTCGACAACCAACTCAGCTGTGGATGACAAAACATGCATACACTTAAGCACCAGAAAAAGCACAAAAAACAGCTGTTGATACAAAGTTTAACATTTACTGTTGTCTAACGGAGAATTACTAAGTAAGGGTCCAAACCATCGCTGTCCACTTAATGGATTTCAAATCAAAATTGCATTTTAGGACAAGTTTTATTTATAATTTAAGCAAATCACAAAGGCTGCAAGTGAAGAAATAAATGGAGTGCTTAATAAAAAATTTTTTTAAAAATGCTGTAATGTTATGTGGTTCAGGCACGCACACCGTGGTTCTGCTGACACAAGTCCTGTCTCACTGTTTAATGATTACACTTTCTACATTTTGCAGCATGTCTGATCCAGGCTTTAAACTGTCCTGTCAAAGGTTTTACAAATTGTTGCCATCTTCCTTGTGTAATGCTTTTTCCGGCATCTCCTGTGGTAATTCTTATTCACGTTTTAAATCTGTTACACAGTGAATATTAAACTGAAGTTTGACTATAAAAATCAAATTGCAATTTAAATTGCCAGTTTTTTTTTTTTTTTAATTTGCGATAAGAATGACAGGTTCACATTTTCCCCAAATCAGGAAAATCATAAAAATCAAAGGCATGATGAGAAACATCAGTAAAAAAAATTTCAGGCTTTAACCTGTAACAGTTCCTGAGATATTGTTTAAACATAGTCTCAAATTTCAACTTGTGAAAAAATGTGCTAAAAGCCTTTTAACTGCACATTTGTGAGTTTGTGTCACAAAACTTTGCTAATGGACAAAACAGATTTCTTTTTTTAATCACTTCATTATCGAACATTTAAAAATATTCAAGATGTGTTGGTTATAGCTAATCCCCGGTTCGCGTCCCGGTTAGGACGCCTGGGATGTTTATGCGTGGAGTTTGCATGTTCTCCCTGTGCAGCGTGGGTTCTCTCCAGGTTCTCCAGCTTCCTCCCACACAGTCCAAAAACATGTTAAGGTTTATTGGTGATTCTAAATTGTCCGTAGGTGTGAATGTGAGTGTGCTTGGTTGTCTCTCTGTATAGCCCTGTGACAGACTGGTTACTTGTCCAGGTGTCCCCTGCCTTCGCCCTAAGTCAGCTGGGATAGGCTCCAGCTGACTGCGACGCCAGTGAGGATTAAGCGGTGTATAGATAATGGATGGATGGCTATAGCTATTAAAAAAAAAGGAAACTGCTTTTATTCTTTCTTTCTTTCATTTTTCTTTATTTTCTTCAGGTTTACTGTTAGAGTTTCTGCAGTATTCACCAAGGAAAGCTTGGGACCTCTAAAGAATTTTTTAATACCACAGTTTAACACCTTTTAAACTCACCTAATAAACTCACTCAAGGTACTACAAATATCAATAAAAAACAGTGGGGATGACAAGGAAATTGAATGATCTCTACTTCTCAAATGTAAGTTTTGTTATGTTTTTTCTTCTTATGGTTATTATTTATGGCATTATAACTTTCTTATTAGCGTAATGTACTGCTACACTCGCTATAAAGGGGGGAAAAAAACACCACTAAGTAGATTTCAGCTTGGATGACCTACTGGATGAAGTTCTATTTTTTTCTGTATTTTTGACATTTTGCATACCAAATGTTTAACTGAGCAAATAATAGCCTTATTACTTGACAGTAGATAAAGTTGCAGTTCGAATACCTAGCCTGTGTAGCAGTAAATAATGGCTGGGCGGAGGGATGAACAGATGCCGGTCGAACCATCACAATAGAGCTGATTAAGTGAAGGTCCATATCTGGACTGTATATGAAATCGGGGGATAATACAGGCTTTTTTTTTTTTTTTTTTATCACACAGGGATTATTTTGTAATTCATGTCACTATACACAGCAGGCTCATAAACTGATTCCAGACCTTTAAACGCGACATTAAGGCTTTCTAAATGCCTTCTAGGACCTTTTTAAGGACTTTTTACGACCTGCAAATACCCTGATACAGTTATTGAGGAAATGGTGCAATCACAATGATGCAAATTGCTTGTATTTAGGGTGTCCATTGTTGGTCAGGCAAAAATCCCCACTGAAGACAGCTAACTTTGGGCGGTGGTAAGATAATTTGCTTTACCTTATTAACTTTAATTAGTTAATAGGGTGAAGCTACTTACCATACAGTAAACAAATACTGCTTCAGCTCGTTGAAAAAAAAAACAGCGTAATTGAGTACTATATAGGGTGTACCTATTGTTATAAATGCTACATTTCTTTCACACATTAATGATTTTTTTTTAAATTCACGTAAACACGCGGCGGTTTGTCGCTTATTTAAAATTAGCCGACAGGAAGCTAACGTTAGCAGGCTGTTTAACACGCTACTGACCGGTGAGACCGAAGCACTCCTCCTTCCAGTATTTAGACTCGTAGATTCGAGTTCGGATGATTTTCTCCACCAGATACTGTGGGTTAGTCCCATGTATGCTGTTAGCATCTTTAACAGTTCTGTTTGCCATCGTAATAAAACAGAACTACTTTACTAGCATGGACACAACTGTGCTAGCATGAGAAGCTCCGTCTACTTCTTTTTATTCATTGACGGATGGCAAAGCAGCCTCAAGGCGCAGTACCGCCACCTCCTGGACGGAGGCTGGAAAGGATCCATCCATCCATCCATTTTCTATACACCGCTCAATCCTCATCAGGGTCGCGGGGGGGCTGGAGCCCATCCCAGCCGACTTAGGGCGAAGGCAGGGGACACCCTGGACAGGTCGCTGGAAAGGATCATTACTTTTATATTTGACAGCAGTGGACTACAAACACTGTCCTTAGTTTAGGGTTCCATTCTCAACTGAGTATATGCTAGAACATTCACTACCTACTCTGACTTCTATTGTTCTACCAAATAAAATGTATAACACCCAGTTCCATTCTCTTACACCATATTAACTCCAGATGTAGTTATGGTAACTGTAACATTTTGGTTTCCCTATGCTGACTAGTATAATCTGACAAGTTACATGAATTGCATCTGACAACTGCATTTCTCTCCTTATGCCACTACAATTATGCATCCAATATACATGTTTTGTTGTTTTTGTAGTTCTTATGACTACTGCGTCTGTTTTTGTTGTTGTTGCATTAAACCAGTATTTGTAATGGATGATGGTCCTTTACTTGTCGAAAAGCTCCATTTCTTATAAAGGCCATATCAAAAAGCAACACTGTCTTTCTCTAAACTAAGGATTTAGAAACAAACTTTTGTTTCAGAATGTGTTCAAATATATAACTATGAAGTCAAAAGCTGTTTCAAGTTCCTTCGTGTCAGAGAATTCATGACACACTATTTGACAAAATTGATCTATCCTATTTAGGAGCATCAAAAACAGCAACACTCTGTCCTGACATGGCTGACATGGAACATGGGGTGAGTCTCATGGATCAAAGGAGCTTCCATCTCACAGCAGAGGTAATAATGCATTTTGAAACAGGGAAAGGGTCCAACAAAATGAGTGTCATAAGGAGTCAACTTACGAGACTCTGTGCAAAGACGGACTTTGCTTTGTTGCCCACCTTCTCCTGGGGGCAAACCAGAGCCAGGGCAGATAGGCCTCAACCACGTTCTCCAGGGCAGACAACAGGTCTGGTTGGTAACCATAGGCAAACCGGACGGGTGAGAGGCTGGTGGTGGAGCAGGGCAGATTGTTGTGGGTATATTCAACCAAGATGAGCGGCAGAGGCCCGTCTCCAACTCCTGCTTTAGCCTCCATTGGACTGGGGATGAAATCTAGAAGAGACGCTCACCGATGTCTCCAGTGTCCCCTGGGTTTTTTCTTCAGAATATGTTTAAATGTCACACAAATTAATGCAACAGCTACTTCAAGTCACTGTGTCAGAGAGTTCATAAGAGACACGATTTGACAAAACTGGCCTTTTTAGACTGACGGTGGTGCTTAAGTATATAAACACAGCAACGCTGCAGTTTTTAAACTCAGTATTTACAGTATAAACAACTATTGGATTCAGAATGTGTTCAAATGTGATCAATATGAAGACAAAAGTTGTTTCGAGTCACTCTGTGACAAGGAACTTTCAGTACACGCTCTCCATGACAAAACGGGTCTTTTCAGACAGTGAAACACTTTTTAAGAGTGCACGATAGGACCAGGTGGGGGTGGCACAAGCCATCTCACCGATTTCAATGAAACTTTGCCAGTTTAAAGGGGTCCACCCAAAACTGCTTCAGTCTGAGTTTAAGGAAATTTGGTCAAACTGGGGGGATTTCACCACCCTTCCTTGTTTTTTTTTCAAAAATGACCAAAAATCGCCTAAAAAATGGTCAGAAGTATAAAGCTCTACTGCTGTAAGAATTCAACCAAATCTTTTCATATTTTCAGTGAATGTTATCCTACCCAAGGACA
>NW_007577826.1:82142-88138 GCF_000690725.1 Stegastes partitus
AACCAAGCAGTAAACTGCCACACACTAATAGAATCCCAACAGAATAGAAAAGAAAAATACTTTATTTATCCCAGTCTGGGAAATTACTGTGGTACAGCAGCAGCAAGAAAAAACACCAATCACAACAGAAAAAGGGCTAAAGTTAAATACTATTTTAAAAATAAGTGAATAAAATAACTGTACAAAGAACTCACTAGAACCAGATAGGTGCACACAAATGCTCGACACAGATAGGGTTCAGGCAAAAAGGCAGGTTTATTACCGGTCAGGGTTCGGTACCTAGAGGGTCAGTCAACACAGGTAGAGGTATCCAAAAAACAAGAGGCAAGGTCAAAAACAGAAGCAAGGTCGTAACAAAACAGACCATGACTACGGCTGTGAAGAACGCTGGTACAAGGACTGTGAAGTGCAACAAACTGGCACGGAGACTGTGAGACACACAAGAGCTGTGTCCGAAATCACTCCCTATGCCCTATATAGTGCACTATATAGGGTTCACGGCATTTTGTAGTGTTGTTCGAATTGTCAGCGGTAAATTTCATCCACTATATAGTGCACTCAAAATATCCCACAATGCACCGTAAAAAGTAGTGTACAGCCGATGGTCACTAACCGAGCAATATGGACCGTCATGCATTGCGCGAAAGGAAATGGAGATGAACGAGAGCGCGGAAAAATTCCCGTTTGTTTTGTTAAATTTTATTTTACCTGTACAGTGAACGTCGCTAAAATTGCGGCGCTCGGTTGTGATTTGGACATACAACACCACTTTATTTAAATTGCTTTTAGTTACTGGATCCTGAAGAAACGTTCTCTCATCTGGTATGTACAGCAAAATGACAATAAACTTGATTTAATTTCATTTCTTAGCTACGCAATAAACTGTTAATTTGATGTGTTTGTACAACGCTGTTGCAGTACAAATCGCGGCTAGCGAGCGACGTAATTAATAGCTCGAGTAGTGTCCGAAATGATACTTTGCTGAGGTACTCACTATATAGTACACTACATAGTGCACTATATAGTGATCGCTATATAGGGAGTAGGGAGTGAGTGGGTGATTTCGGACACAGCCATGGTAATGTACACGAGGTAATGAGGGGAGATAGGAAACAGGTGAGGGAAAGCAATCAGGGAGAAGGTGTGAGGAGACAAGTGTGGGAAATAAGTCTAGGACAGAGACAACTGGTTATTGACTTCAAAATAAAACAGGAAAGACACGACATAACGTGCACACATAAAACAGCAACTTGACATACATGACACTTTCATTACTGAGATGGAAATCTTGAGCTTTTTCAGTACTTCATATGTCCACTTTTATTGTTGAAGGATTGCCTTTCTCTTTAAAATACCCCAGAGGTGTCCTATTGGATTCAAGCTGGGCAACCAGCTTGTAGTTTTCCTTTTTTTCTTGTTTAGAAACTTTTGTGTGATTTTTTTGCAGTGTGCTTTGGATCATACTCATGCTGGAATATTCCTTTTCTGCCAATCTTCTGCAAAGCCTGCTAGCTCGGAAATGAGCTAAGACAGCAGGTCTCACAGGCGATTCCTTTACATCGGGATCCAAACGTAGATATCCTTCGGCGCTTAAGAAGCTGACGCTGGAGGCTCGATAAGGTAGATTGGTTTCCTACCAGCAATAGTCAGTTTGTATCTGACTATCAGCAGTTAGCACGTTAGTACGACCAGCTAACTAGCCTAAACAGGGCAGACTGCAAGCCGAGTTCGTGCAGCTTCTCAGGAGAGCTTTTTGAGAAGCAGGAGAGACACAGTGATCTTGGCTGGGAGTAGTGACTTCTCACTCTGTAGACACTCAGTTTTTAAGGGTTAAATTGCCGTTTTTAAAAGTTAAATTAAGTTGCAGGAGAGCAGCGCCAGCGTGCAACCACCCGCATCAGTGATCACTATATAGGGAGTAGAGAGTAGGGAGTGAGTGGGTGATTTCGGACACAGCCAGGGAGTAGCTTAAGCTAGGTTAGCACAACTTTAGCAATGCAACTTAAATGAAAAGCATGACCCACTCAACAAAGCATGCCTCACTCGTCATGACACATGGCAAAGAGAGTTAAAGTGAAACAGGAGACATGTAGAGTCCTTAATTTGACAACGTGGTTATGAACTTAGCTGTCTGTAGCTCTGCTCAGCCCACTCCTGTAATGTTGCCTGGCTGTAGCTTACTCCTGGGGTCCATTTCACAAAGCAGGTTTAGTGAAAACACCGAATCTGTTAACCCTGAGGGTTGGTGAAAGCTCTGAGTTTTTACTAAACCTGCTTTGTGAAACGGACCCCTGTACAACTTAGAAAACAGTGGCGAGGACTGAATGGAGTCAGAGCTCCATCTAGTGGACAGATGCCGCAATGACAGCATTCTGCGCGACTGTGACACTTAAAAGCATTTACTGTTTAATGAGAAAATAACCAGATGGTAAGCCAGAACATCACCAAAATTTATTAATCTGTACTTTGTGCCATTATCAACATTTCCTGAAAATTTCATGAAAATCGATGAATAACTTTTCGAGTTATCTTGCAAACAAACCAACAAACAGATAAACGCCGGCTAAAACACAAGCTCCTTGGCGGAGGTAATAAAAATTTGTCAGTCTGAATTAATGGATGGAAACATTAGCTCTTAGAACAGAAACTTCTCTAGTCTGTCAGAGCAGACATTGCTCACAAAACGGCATACACAAATCAAACAACATCGTCAATAGGCAGTAACGATTCTTGCTATACTTGATCAAATCAAACCTTACTTTATTTATACAGAACTTTTATTGCATAAAAGCAGCACAAGGTGATTTACAAAGTGCTTAACAAACGGTGTTATGAAGGGTGAAGACTAGTGAACCAACTGTTATTTGGAGAAGAATGGAACTGAAGTACAGTATTTCCAGCTAGTTACCTCTGCTACGTTTCACCGCCAGCTGCGCCTTCATATTCTTCTTCTGCTTACTTTGGCTGTTGAAGAGCAAAGCTGCTTTCTTCTTCGTAGACAGTTGCAGCGCCTCCTACAGTAATCTGGTGGAACTACTCAGAAAACCACGCCGTTCGAAAGCATTGTTTTTATTGTTGTTATTTTTTATATACACAGCGGAAAAATACTGAGGTCTGGACATCGGGTCGTCAATGGTAGCTACGGCCATGTCCACATCCCTACCAGTCAAGTCAGATGTCTGCCCTCCCCATGCCTGGTTTGAAGAGAGATTTAAAGAGTTTTTTTCATTCTCACTGTTGCAGAAGAGGTGCTTGAAGAAAATCATTTGGATTTGTTGGGTTTCTCTCTATACTGTAGTATTGTAAGGTTTTACCGCACTGTGAAGTGGCCTGAGATGACTTCTGTTGTGAATTGGCACTATCTAAATAATAGTATCATAACAATAAACACAAAGGCAAAACACTTACCATATATATGAAATGTTTATAGGCTGAAAATGTGGTTGTGCTGTAGCCTTTCTGTTGAAAAAAAGAATTCACATACATGCTAAATTAAAAGTGCAAATGCAATAAATGCTTTATTCACAAACAATTTTCTCTCTGCTTTGGATTAAGAGACAGTCTAACTGTTGAAATTAATTCCTCATTCATAAAAGCTTGTTCATCCTGAAACACGAGAATACAGATCACGTAGCTAACCATGTTTAACTAACTAAGAAGTCTGTCTCTTGCATCACAACTTAGTCGGACTACAAAACCCAGGAGGAACCGAGAGTCATGATCCCAGTCATCCAGAACCACCCATGTTAGGCTCAGGGAAGACAGGTGGCTCTGGGAGCCGGGGCAAATTGAACTCGCTTTGTGCTACAGACCCCAAGTGTCACTGTTGGTGTCTGGAACAGGACATTAAGCAGAGCTGTATGACAAATCATGAGAGAATAAGACTCACATTCAAAACCACAATTTTCCTTTAAAATCCTTTCTCTGTGATGGTTAACATGTTCCTGCACTTTAAAATAAATAACTACAAAATTCAGTTGCTGTCCTTCCCTCGCTGTATTTTCTTCAGCTGCTCCTGAGCCTGAGACTAAATTAATACATGTCCAGATAATAACAACAGTTAAATAACACACAAGGTTTCCCACATGCTCAGGATATGGAAGATTGCTCAGTTTCCTCCTTTAACTATAGTCACCCTGCCAAGAAGTTCAGTTCTTGAGAAGACAAATGTTAACTTTTGCACAGTAATGATAGTGAAAGGTTTCTGGTATGAAAGCAATTCTGATATCATAATCATGTAGGACAGTTCCATTGTGTGCAGCTCACAACATGTGTAGTCCAGTTAACATTGTCTTTGAGTGTATGACCATCTACCCATGAGCCCACTCTCCAGTCCTTTCTTACCATGCCCAATAAAAGTCTCATGTTTTGCTGTAAACCAGATTTTGAGCTCTTTATGTAAACCTTCTCCACAAAGATCCCTCACGGTGGATGAGTCTTGCAAAGTCAGTCCTTCCACAGAGATCAGTACTTCTATTACTTATTGGTAGATTTCAGCAGTGGCCCCCTGATTCAGAGGAGACAGGCTGCTCCGTAAACCTTTGTGCCTTACACACACACAAACCCACTGTGTTACAGTAGATTCTTTTTTTCCTTCAGCAGTGGATCTCATAGGCGATCTGAGAGTCCATGAACAGGCCTGTGTGATTAAGAAACATCCCTTCAGCCTCTGATGTGATCACAGGCTCTGCCTCCCCTCCTTCCCCCGCAATTCTCCTCATGGTCCGTGTGTCACCGTCCTGTTGTTGCTGCTGCTGTTTGTTGGGGGCCAGAGTGGGACTCATGGTCTGGCCCAGTCCCGAGGAGAGTGTGTGGCTCGAGGTGTCAGACGTTGCAGGGCAACCAAGGTTAGTGGTGGAAACAGCTGTCGGTGGAGCCGGAGGAAGCACAGGCTTGGCCCTGTTGAGGACATACATTTCATGGCCACGCTCGTCACGGTACTCCTCCAGCTGGGCAAAGGTGGTGGGACCATCAGAGTAGTCATTCACATACAGGATGCTCTCCTCCTGCAGATTGAAATTCACCTTCATCACTTTTGGGATACAGGAATATACAATAGAACATTTGAGAGTTTAATACTTTACAACTGTTCTGTTGTGCGCATATTTCAGTGTAATCAGAATAAACACTGAAAAAAACTTTTCAGTTTGTTTGTTTGTTTAGGGACCCTTCATGTATTATTTCTGTTTGATGACTATTGTGTTTTCTGTCAGGCAGACATATTCTGCAGTGCAGTGGGGTATACTTCTGCCATTTTCCTGTACTGTATTCACTGTTCTTGTGACACAGTGGGGTGCAGCATAGTGTTGTCTGTCTGTAGGTCCCTGACCTTCACTTTGTTTTGCTGTACTGGGAAATTAAAATAAATGTAAATACAGTTAGTGAAATGATTTTTTTTTTTTAAGTTTAACTTCATGGTTAATTTAGTTTGACAGAACTGAATCAGTTGTATAATATGCAGCTGTGTAATATTTTCAATAAGTGCTGGCAGACTATTTTTCAGGGATAGTGTGCTAGAGTCTATACAGGCTAAACTACGGTATGGTAGAAACATGTAGTTCACACATGCATTCATTCAAAACATTTTTAGTACTCCTGATTTTCAGTTACTGTTTACCATTACGAAACATAGATGGACGGATCTAAAACTGAACATTAACAGACATTAATTAGGCATCAACACACAGAGCTCGAGAGTCAAAAACATACACTACCGGTCAAAAGTTTTAGAACACCCTAATTTTTCCAGTTATTTATTGCAATTCAAGTTGTGCTAGTCCAATGAATAGCTTGGAATAGTACAAAGGTAAGGACTGGACAACCAGAGGTTAAAAAAAATAGGTTTGGTTACAAAAAAACAAAAAATAATGTTTTTTCAGAATTATACAAAAAGGCCTTTTTCAGGAAACACAAAGTGGGTTAACAATTTAAAGCTGTTCTGCAGCAGTGAAGGTTGAAACAGCCTTGAAAGCTGGTGCTACTAATTCCTACAGGTG
>NW_007577826.1:89333-116973 GCF_000690725.1 Stegastes partitus
TCACCTTGTTTGCACTATTTCTTATATTTATATGTACATTTTTTATCTTTTGTTTTTTCCTGTCTCGTATATGTGTACGTCTGTTGAAAGCTGCTATCAACGATGTGAATTTCTCCACTGTGAGATAAATAAAGGCATATCTTATCTTATCTTATCTTATCTTAAAAAAAGTTTTTTTTACTTTCTGTATAGTCAAATTTTGATCATTGATAAAGTCAGACCCATGGATCCATCAGTCTATTTTGTACTGAAGTGATATTGATGATGTTGATAAAGTAGTACAGGTCTTAGCAACAAGATTTGGGTGAACAAGTTCTACAGCTGGTCTTGACCTCCCTGGCCCCAAAGCGACATTCTCTTGGGGGTCCTCCTTAGTGACCCGTGAGCCATGCAAGCCACTCGCCACACAGTCACACCTGACACCGCTGTGCTCCCACTACAATCCTCCCTCCTGTAAAACAGTTTGCTCCATCTGTGGCCAAAGAATAAGTGGCGCTATAATGGTAATCCATGCACGACATCCAAGCCTTTATGCACTTTACGATTTGTCAGTGGGACCGCTCTGAACTCTCACACACTTAGTGGAAATGTGCCTCAAAGTCAGTGAGTCCGTGGCTGTCAAGACTGGGACTGGGCCCTACTTTTGAAGGCTACTATGCACCCTTTCCATGAATCTGCATATCTGCAGACGTTTTGAGGCACTTTCCAATATTTCATAGCATATAGTAATGCATATACATAGTTGCCCTGCAACTATCTGCAACTGAGGTAGCAGTGGGAGGGTACATGCCCATTCATGTTAGATACATGTGCTGTCCAACACTGCACTGCCCGATGCGGCCATAGTCCAATCACTATCACTGACACCTCCAAACCACATGCAGTGTCTACACACAGACACACCAATGACACAAAAGCAACCCAGAGTCCCTACACATAAAAACAGCCTGGTACATATCTACTATGTTGTGCTATATGTTTATCAGTCAGGTTATATAATTGCTCTAGGTAAAGGTGTCAACTTTTTTTCAAATTTTTAAACCATATGGAAGTTCTTTACCATAACATGTCAAATTATGACGTTATATGAAACATTAGTTTAAACAAACTGCATTTATTTTGTGAAACAAATTAAGTTTGATTATAAACAAGATGAAGAAAAGTATCATGTTAATTTGAAATGTTGTTAGAATTAGAAATTAAGATAAAATGTTTTTTATACATATGTTGGACATTTTTGTTCCTACTTTTACTTTTGTAGTTTCAAACAGATATGCACCTTTTCAGCACCATCAGCCTCCTTGTCGCGTTGGTGATGTCGGCTGTAGATCATGGCGACGAGGAGCAGAGCGGTCAAAGCCAGCAGGGAGATTCCCACAGCAATGGCAGTCTGAGTGGCAGCTCCCAAAGCACTGAAGGCCATGCTGCCCAGAGCATACAGGGGCTCCCGGCTCACATCTGAGCCCAAAGCAGGACCGTGGGTCCTCAGCCGGGGCCAGGCAGGGGAGTACGGTGAGGACACCTGGGACCATGAAGCCCAGATGGAAGAGGAGGAGGAGGAGGAAGATGTGGATGAGTTAATGGCCAGCTGAAAGGTCACTCTGGCCACACCTCCTGCATTCCAGGCTTCACATTCATAGAAGCCTGCGTGAGCCACAGTCACATTACTGAGAAACAACATGCCGCTGCCAGTGTCTGGGTCAAAGCGCTCGCCATCAGTCTTCTGCAGACTGACTCTGCCTTCCTCTGAAGGCTCCTCTGCTCCTCCCACTCCACCTCCTCCAGCACCCAACTCCTGAACCAGGCCTCTGGGAGAGAGTACTACTTTACCCTGGGATGCTTTCCTCCAGGTCACCTGCAAAGGGATTCTGGGTTTTATGTTGAGTTTGTAATGGTCACATCTCTCAGTGAATTAGCAAAAACAAACAGACTGCTGGTTTGTGCTGTCTACCTTAGCTGAACATTCCACCATGGTTTTACTGTCAGAAATAATACCTGCTTTTGTTTTTACAATTTAAATGATGAAAACTAAAGCATTGATCCAAAGTTATTAAACGTTACCTGGAATTAAAGTTACATTAATACAGTCAAACTGAATATGCAGTATATAGATGGACCTTTGAATGCAAAGCAATATCAGTCACAGCATGAGCTCATAAAAACTCAAGGACAACAAGATGTATGAATGTATTAAAGGGGAGGAGAAGCAGCAGATCTTGCCACGTGTTGAATCAGTCCAAGGCCACTGTGGTGGGACTAATAGACCCTCCTCAACCAGTTGAGTACTGGAATGTCCCAACCTTGTACAGTTTTTAAAGTAATCCTTAGAATCTTAAAATCACTTGTGAAAAATAAGGGGAGCCAGTTAAGGAAGAAAAGGAAGGCTGCAATATGTATTGTTTTTCCTGGTGTTTGTTAATAATGACTAGTGGAGTTTTGAATGAACTGAAGAGGGCATCTGAATGAAGTAAACTGCAGCTTTCTGGAAAAAAAAATCTGTGAAAGTTCAAAATGATTTTTTGGTTGAAGTCATCAGCTGGAGAAAGCACAACTGAAAAACCCAAGTCACTTGATCGTCTAAAGAAAGGCTGGAGCAAAATGTTGCTCCCAAATTGTGTTTAAACTGATTGTTTTGGTCTGAGTAGACAGTGACCATGTCAAGTAAACATAATCATTTCTAAAAGTAATGTTAAAGATTTAAAAAGATCAAAGAGCAAAGACCACTAAACCACTTTCAGTTCTTTTCACGAGAGCTGTTATTTCCAACCGATTCTGAATTATTTATCAATTACTGCGCAATGTTTCTTTTTTTTTTTTGTTAGTTTAAAATGATATCGTCACTCTTAGCGTATGTCTAATTAACTAAGAATAATTCATGAGCAGCACTGCAAATGACGAAAGTGAGAAATGAACACCTTCACATTTCCAATCATGCTATCACCAGCTATGATACAGTCTTTACAGTCACCAGATCTCAAACAAGTTACAACTATGGAAAATTTTTGTTTCTGCTCTCCACCACCAACTTTATGTTGTTTTACTTTCACTTCTCATAAAGCTACCTGTAACTTCTCTTATACTACATGATTCAGGCCTACTTTCACCTTTTGTTAACCCATCACATCCTAAATGATGACAAACTGCTGCTAGACTACCCTAGTTGTAGAAACTGTTACATGTCAAACTTCACTTTTTCTTCCTACCTGTGGCCGAGGGTAACCAGAGGCATGGCAGGACACTCTGAGACTCTCTCCCAGGCGCACAGCTAGCCTCCTAGGCTCCAGCTGCACGAGTGGAGGAATACACACCAGGCTGTTGAGAGGCACCTCCACCAAGCTGAGGTGGGAGAGGCGTGGGGGCTCAGTGCAGACCAGCCGACGTTCTGCAGAGCTGAGCAGCCGCTGACCTTCCTCATCAATCCAGCTCCTCAGCCAGTGAAGAGCGCAGTCACAGCGCCATGGGTTGTCTACAGCAGAGCACAGGACAGGGGGTTTTGTTGGAATGCTTTGTTGGGGAACCACTTCTAGTCAGGTCTACTGATCTGAAAACTCACGAGTACTTTCATGCTGAAAAGTAAGTTATTTTGGTTCTTAGATGTGCTTAGTTGAAAAGCATATGCTTGCCTGGCTTAGTCTGCATGACAACCCTTAAATTAGTGAAACATGGCAGTTACCATAGTAACAAGCTTCTTTATGAGTAGCTGCCTTATAACACAGTGTCAATCATTATGTAAAAAACAGCAGCTCCACTGTTAAAAACTAAAAAGACCAACATGACTGTCATAGTCAATAACAGTCTCACCTGTGATGCGCAACACCTGCAGGCTGACCAGAGGTCGCAGCGACGCAGGGCCGATGGTGTGGAGATTATTTCTGCTCAGGTCCAGCAGAGCCAGAGATGTCAAACCAACTAGAGCCTGGTCTGCTAACATTTCTATGCTGTTGTGCTGTAAATGGAGCTCCTGCAGACGCTGAGACATGGAAACATTGGTACATATAATCCATGGTATATGTTTTTTTTTAACATTGGCATATATCCCATAAATGTGGTTGTTGTGGCTCTATAGGCTATGCGAAATTTGTATGTATCATCTGCATTTTAGAGATTTGGAGAACAGAAGACTTGCACAAAACAGCATATCGGGTCAAGCAGTGCGAGCCTCCCAGATGGCAGAGTTTTGGAGATGTACAGGAATTGTTATAAGGGTTTACCGAGAACTTGTCACATTTGTGTGAGAGTTTAACTGAATCCTGCATATTACTCCAGCCATCCCAGTATGAGGCTGTTCACTGTGGTCATATCGTCTTTAAAGGAAACTCAGTAAGTCTAAATGCAATAGCAGAGCATCATTTGGACTGTTATGCGGAAACAGAAAAGGCTTTTTTCCTTTGAAGTTCTACCATAATCACCTGATTTATCAGACAAGAAGCTAAATCAAATGGCAGAGGACCTGTTGATGCCAAACTCTGAAAATAGATGTGTCCATGGATAAGAGTCAACAAATGAGTTTACAGAACTTTGTTGTCCTGGAAACTCTGTTTCACTCCCCAAAATCAAGAACAAAAGACCGAGACCAGTATCATGGGCCCAGTATGATTAAAACTTTCCACAAATAAAAACAATATGACATCTCAGAGCTGTGGTTTGGTCAACTTGCAAGGCAATTAGCCATAAACAAAGTGTTACTATCCAACAGCAGTAGCAGACACTGTACAACACTATAATTGATTCATACTGTTTGGCCTGCTATACAAGTTCTCCAAATCTATATAATGTGTGAATCTAAAGTTAGAACGATTTACAGAACCATAATAAACAAGTTAATAGGAAGTATGCCAGGTTCATCCATCCATCCATCCATTATCTATACACCGCTTAATCCTCACTGGGGGGGGGACCCTGGACAGGTCGTCAGTCCATCGCAGGGCCACACTTAGAGACAGACAACCAAGCACACTCACATTCACACCTACGAACAATTTAGAATCACCAATTAACCTCAGCATGTTTTTGGACCGTGTGGGAGGAAGCCTGAGAAGAAAGCACGCTGCACGGGGAGAACATGCACGCTCCACGCTGAAAGATTCTGGTGCCCCCGCCAGGACACGAACCGGCAACCTTCTTGCTGCGAGGCAACAGTGCTAACCAACTGCGCCACCTTGCAGCCCATGCCAGGTTCAACTAACCAGAATTTTCCTTTAAATTTTGAGAAGTAAAATGTTATGGGTGTCGTGTTCTTATTTTTTTTTTTACCTGCAAGCCACGGAAGGTGTAGTCCAGAAGGCGTGTGATGTCATTTCCTGCCAGGTACAGAATGCGGAGATGTTCGAGTCCCTGAAACATGTCAGCTGTCACCAGGTGGATATGGTTTCCATTCAGTGCCAGCTCCAATAACTGACCCTGATTCTGGAAAGAGCCAGGCTCCACTGCTGAGATGGTGTTATTCTGGAGGAAAGGCAAGAGAAGGGAGACCAACTAAAGTCTTTGTAATAGCAAAGCATTTCTTCTGTTTTGATAATATCATACCAGAATAGAATGACATTTGACTTTGCTTCATCTTTTTCGGAACTTTGTTTCACTCACAGCACAATGTGGGGCAAGACTCATCTCTTTGCTTGTTCATCTGAACATCACATACTGTATGTGGTGATCCGAGTTTTGTAGTTTGTGTAAAACTGTGTTTAGTGTATGTGCTTGTGGTTGCTGGTGGCCATGACTGTGTTTTCAGGCTGGGAGGGTTTTCAGACAGGAGAGCTTGCTCTCACTTTCCTCCACACCTGACGTGCATCTGCAATCAGAGCTGGATAAAGCCTGCCTCCACCTGTGCTCCTGTGCCAGTGGATTATCCTCCCTAGAATGGTAACAGACCAGCAGTGTGCTAAGTAACTTTGTGCTCTGTGAAAGTTGCTTTGTCTAATATGTGGACAGTACGCCACGATTATTTAATGCATTGGCATTCCGTGTCAGGGGTGGCCAGACTCAATGTTAGTGACTGAGAGACATTTAAAGAGTAATATTGGACATTCTAGTGCCTGAAATCCACAATCCAATATGTTTCCTGTTATATGACCAAGGTTGAAAAATATAAACAAAACCCTTAATCCTATTGATCAATACCCCCAATTTTGTTTAAGCCTGAATACACAGTTTGCAAAAGTTAGTTGTGGTTTAATTTTTACTGATTTGTATTGTATGCATATTGTGATATCAATAAAGTTTTAAGAAGATTTACACTTTATCAAGACTAAATCGCATTGTCACAATCTTTTTATGATAAGTAGTAAAAAATATTTTATTCCTATCACATCCTCCACTGCTTAGGACTGCTGGCTCTGTCTCTGTCTGTTCCATCCTGTGCTAATCCTGTCTTCTCTTGTGCTGTTCCTGGACCCCCTCCGTCACTCTGGACCCAGCCTGGCTCACTCCCCTAATTCTCTGCGTTTCCCTCTGGCTTCATTCCTCCACCTGTAACTAGTCTTCTCCTATGCCTCTGCACCTGCCGGTCTCCACACGCTCCTGCCACACGCCACAGCACCTGCTGATTCTCTCCCCCTCGCAATCCACTGTCTGTAAGCTCCCCACTCTTAGTTGGGTCCGTAGTTTACTATATTTCGTAGTTGTGTGTTTTGATTATAGGTAATGTATTTACTGCTTTTCCTGCCTTGTGGTACCAAGCTCGGCTTAGTGCTCAGTTTTATTATTGTTGTAATTCATAGTGTTTCGGTATTTGACATCTGTTTATTCCGCCTGCCCTTTAGAGGGCTCTGTTTAGTCCTACTCTGGTTTATTCTGCCAGTTGATCTGTTCTGGTTTCTGTTTCCTGTTTTTTATATTCTGTTTTTGTAATAAAACTATTGTTCTTTACCTGCCTGTCTACCGTGTCTGAGTCCAATCCGTGACAATTCCAACTTTATGGGCAACAGTACATATACAGTTGAAACCAGAAGCTTATGCTGTATAAAAAGCCACATAACCTTTTTTCCCTTACTGTCTGACATTAAATCAGACTAAACTATTCCTGTTTTAGGTCGGTTAGGATTTCCAAAATTATTTGTTTGCTAAGCGCCAGATTAATGAGAGAGAGAATTTTTTTTTAGAGTTGTTTTTTATTACTTTCTTCAAAGTCAGAAGTTTACATACACTACCATTACTATGCCTTCAAACTATTTGGGAAAGCCCAGATGATGATGTCATGGCTTTGGAAGGTTAATTGACAACATTTGAGTTAATTGGAGGCACACCTAGGGATGTATTTTAAGGCACACCTCAAACACACTGCTTCCTTCTGTGACAACATGAAAAACCTAAGGAAATCAGCCAAGATATCAGGAAAAGAATGTGGACCTCCACAAGTCTGGTTCATCCTTGGGTACAATTTCCAGATGCCTGAAGGTTCCACGTTCATCTGTTCAACAATTATACACAAGTATAAACACCATAGGAATGTCCAGCCATCATACTGCTCAGGAAGGAGACGAAAATTGAACTGTTTGGCCATAATGACCATCGTTACATTTGGAGGAAAACGGGGGAAGCTTGCAAGCCTGAGAACACCATCCCAACTGTGAAGTATGGGGGTGGCAGCATCATGTTGTGGGTGTTTTGTTGCAGGAGGGATTGGTGCACTTCACAAAATACATGGCATCATGAGGAAAGAATGTTATGTGGAAATATTGAAGCAACATCTCAAGACATCAGCCAGGAAGTTAAAGCTTGGGTGCTAATGGGTCTTCAAATGGACAATGACCCTAAGCATACTGCTAGATTAGTCACAAAGAGGCTTCAGGACAACAAAGTCAATGTTTTGGAGTGGCCATCACAAAGTCCTGATCTCAGTCCTGTAGAAAATTAGTGGGCAGAGCTGAAAAGGCGTGTGGAGCAAGGCAGCCAACAAACCTGACTCACTTCTACCAGTTCTGTCATGAGGAATGGGCCAGAATTCATCAAACTATTGTGAGAAGCTTGTGGAAGGAAACACAAAATGTTTGACCGAAGTCATACAGTTTAAAAGCAATGCTAGGTCAGTTTGCCAAAATTGTTTCTATTTGTTGATCACAGTGACGAGGAGCCAGCGGAGATTTATCCTGCTTGCACTGCGATCGCTAGCAGCTCGGCTCGCTAGCTTGCTAAATTGAACAGTAGCATTCTTGTGTGTGAACTGGAGGAGAGGGACAGCCAGTCTGCTGAGCACTGAGATCTGCCTTGGCCAGTATTGTAGCTACTTTTTTCCTGGAGTGAGTAAATTAATCAGTAATCACGGTGTAGTTGTAAAAAAACTGAATGAATCATGTTGTTGATGTCACCAGAGCATGTCAATGCTGATTGGCCATCGTGGCGCGTCAGATCACAAAAGTTTAGATTTTTCAACTTGCTCTTCAAATGGGCATCTAGAATCGCGTCATATGCGCGAATAACTTGCTCAATTTGCCTCAATTGCGCCACGCAAGTCGCGCAGCGGGACATTTACGTCTAATCGCGTCTTCACATTGACTTTACATGTAGATCATTAGTGCGAATTATATTACTGGCATCTGGTGTGAACACAGCATTAAACATTTTAAATATGGCTTGATCACGCAAATTTGATCGCAGGAAGCCAATATCGTGATCGTGATTAAAATTTGATTATTTGTGCAGCCTGGAGGCGATCAAAGTACTTGAGGTCACTTAGCGAGTCACATAATTGTGACAAAACCCACTGAATAAGAGTTTTTCAGTTAAAAATCTGGGCTCTGCCAAAACTTTATGCATGAATATCAGAAGACTAGCTTGTGATTTAGCCTCTACCAGGACAGTTTCTTGTGCATCTCATGCACATTTGTTTGAAAAGGACAGTGGAGCACAACTCTAGCAGCTCTGTTCTGAGCAACTTGAAGTTTCTTTAGATGCCTCTGTGTAGCATTGGACCACACTACAGGACAGTAATGCAGGTGAGATTGCTTTGAACAACAGTTTTCAGTACAAGAGTTGGACAATAAGCAGAACATTTCTATGCCATAGCAATACCTTTGCCCATCATGCTGACAATTGATTGATTGATTTGATCTGACCAAGCCACTGACTGGTCCGATCTAATGTCCAACAGTTTGACTTTTGAGACCTGCTCCACTATCAATCAAGTCAAATCAAGTTTATTGTCTTTTTGCTGTACATACACAGTAGTACAGGCAAGATGAGAGGGCATTTCTTCAGGATTATTCAACTAGCAAGTTTTGCAGAAAGCACGTCTGGGATAAGACACTAAACGTTCGCTGTCGCTGTCTCCTGAAGGGGCCGCTGCGTCCATGCGCGCCGCCATTCGTTAAATATGGCAAACCTCTTCAGGTCCTGGTAGGTCTTCTGGGACACAAAGACACACACAATGGTGTGACGTTGGTGAAGCCGCAGATGCTGTCCAGAGCGAGCTGTCTGTCTGTCTGTCTGTCTGTCTGTCTGTCTGTCTGTCCGTCCGCCCGGAATAATGTCGTCCCCTCCAGCTGTATGTCCATCTGGGATGTTGTCTTGGAGTCATGTTTCTGTTAAAGCAAACACACAGCAGTCTTTCCACTCTGCAGGTTTCTCTCAGCAAACGGAGCTCGTCCAGCTTGTTGTCAAGGGAGCGGACATTGGAGAGTAGGAGCAATGGTCCTGCTGGTCTGGAGGGGTTAGCCTTTAGTCTTTAGCATAGATCCCGGCTCTCTTCCTCCTCTTTTGTTTACATTCGTACCGTTTGCATTTCCTTCTCTCTCCGGTAACTGCCGGCGTAGTCTCCAATCAGACTCAGTGTTGGTGTTGTATGTCCAAATCACAACCGATCGCCACAATTCCAGCGGCGTTCACAGTCCTGACGCCCAGCAAAGTCTCTCGGCCACAAGCTTTGTGTAATGAACATCTGGGATAAACAAGACACTGAAAACGTTCATTAGTGCTCCCTCTAGTGACAGATGAAGAGCATTGGCACCTGGCTGAACACACCTGTTATTGAATACAATACATTCAGTTTTGGATGTGTTTAGCACTAATTTACTAATTTTTCAGCCACTTCATTGCCAGGTTTAACTCATCCTATAGAGTGCTGCTCAGTTCAGATATTGTTCTTAAAGAAGAAAACTCTGTCAATTTTTTTTTTTTTTTTAATTGTAGTTACTGGCTCAATGATGAACTGTCAATGTTGTATGAAATGTGGGAGCCCTTCTTGAATTATAGAAGAACTACGGCCATGAAAGGGTTGCCTGGATTGACCTTAAAGTAATAATACATTGTTTGTATGTTTGCTTATCTATTAATTAAATTGCCGGTATACATTTTGCCTTGTTTTAAATTAAGCAAACACATGTTTTTCCAATCCTTTATTTTTCTTTCAGTGGGGGTTCTTGTTCAGACTTTGGCATCCAGATAAGCATTTTTGGGTTACAACATGTTTCTGTAATATTACAACTTCATTCTTAACAAAATCCTATATTGAATTTTTGTAGTAATTTGAGTAAGAAAATAAGAATTTTAAAAAGTCTTTATTTCCAGCTCGTTTAGGCCTTCTGAAACAGCAGGGACACTGTATTTTGACAATTAGTTTCAATAAGGAAAGTAATTTATAGGGATGCACAATATTTGAATATGTAACATTTTTCCGCTCATTTTGGCTGACTGCGGACACTGTAGTCTCACTGGATGTAGGTTGTAGGTATAAGCCTGCCATTGGTCGTAATCTCAGTCAGCATTCTCCATTCCCCTTTCGCTATCTGTCTGTTACAGTTTTGTTCACAACGGGAAACAGCAACAACCACCACTAGGCTGCAGCCTACTGCGCTGAAAATGAAACTAAAACAAAAGTTTTGCAGAGGATTTGGATCATGCAATAAGGCAGCTGTGCTAGATTTTTTGGTGGATTATTCATTATAATTACAGTGCTTGCCTCTGCAGCAAATGTTCCACCACAACAATTCAAGCCTTCACCATTTTGAGTGAACATCAAAGCCACATCCTTCGCTTGCCTCACCAACTACAACTGCAATTGGTTTAAAGGAATACAAACGAGTCAAGTGTTTTTTCCCCTTGTAGCAGAACCAGACTATTCTGCTCTACAAAGTGGGATGGCAAAGAGAGACCACTGATACTGATAAATGCACAGACATTTTCCACCTAATTCCCAGAAGCATCAGTTATTTCCTGTAGTGGAATTAACATATAATTAGTAGGGGTGTGCATCTCTACCGTAAGAGGCGATCCGATACCTATCTAGATACTATGGGTTACGATATCATTCACTAACGATACATTTTATTACATTACAATGCGATTCGATGCAATGCAGCTTGAATCTTTTTGTGTGGTGAAAAAAGTTAAAGAGAAATGTATCAGGTCAGAACAATGTCATTGTGTTTATTTTTTGAATACACACAGACAAGACAGACTGTTGCTGTATTAAATATGAGAAAATATTAACATTAACCCCTTCAGTATATTGCAATCGATAAACTTCGCAAACTGAAAACATTCAACGTGGCCTCAGTTTGTTCTGATGCATTTTTCTAGCAACCACGTTAAGCAAACGTCACTCTCGCAATACGTCAAAGTGGGAGTCTCGCAAGACTGGAGCGGCCATATTTAGTAGCAAAGCTCCAATCAACCGATTCATAACTTTACAACCGAACATGGACCACTCCACAGTAGATACAGATCGATCCAGAGGCACGTCGATCAATGTATTCATATCGTTAAAGTTAGAAGGTCCCGGTCCCGTGGAAAATCTCCTGTGTGGTCCCAGTGCCGAAGACGGCAGGGAGCCTAACCACTTCAGGCCTGTTGCCCTGACCTCTCACCTAATGAAGACCATGGAGAGGATCATTCTGAAGCGCCTGCAACCCCTGGTGAGCACACTGAGGGACCCCCTACAGTTGGCTTACCTGCCTGGCATCGGGGTGGATGACGCAGTGATCGACCTCCTGCACAGATCACTGTCTCACTTGGAAAACACTGCCAGCACTGTGAGGGTCATGTTTTTTGACTTCTCAAGTGCCTTCAACACCCTTCAGCCTTCAGTGCTGAAGGTGAAGATGGAAGAAGCGGAAGTGGACCAACACCTGGCTGCATGGACTACCTCACCAACAGACCGCAGTACGTGAGGCTACATCACTGTGTGTCTGATGTGGTGTTGTGCAGCACAGGTGCCCCTCAGGGTATGGTACTCTCCCCTTTGCTTTTCACCCTCTGCACCTCGGACTTCACATACAACACAGAACACTGTCACATCCAGATGTTCTCCGACCACACAGCCATAGTTGGATGCGTATCTGAGGGGAACCAAGTGGAATACAGGGAGGTAATCAAAGACTTTGTCAGCTGGCGTGAGCTCAACCAGCTTCAGCTTCATGCCAGTAAGACAAAGGAGATGATGATTGACTTCAGGAGGAAGACATCACACACCACACCAGTAAACATTCAGGGTTTGGACATTGAGGTAGTGGAGAGCTACAAATTCCTGGGTGTTGACATAAACAATAAGCTGGACTGGACTGACAACACCCACACCCTGTACAAGAAGGGCCAGAGTCGCCTCCACCTGCTGTGGAGACTGAGACTCAGAACTTTGTATGACTCTGTGGTAGCTTCTGCTATCTTTTACGCTGTGGTCTGCTTGAGTGGAGGCAGCACGGACAGGGACAGGAGGAGGCTCAACAAGCTCATCAGGTGAGCAAGCTCTGTTCTGGACTGTCTGCTGGACTCCATAAAGGAGGTGGGTTAGAGGAGGATGATAGCCAAGATGACATCCATCATGGACAACACCTCTCACCCCCTGCATGACACTGTGGGGTCTCTGAGCAGCTCCTCCAGCAGCAGACTGATTCATCCACAGTGGAAGAAGGAGCACTACCGCAGGTCCTTCATCCCAACCGCTGTCAAAATCTACAACAACATGTTGTAGTTCTTCCCTCCATACTGCATCTTGTATAATATACAATATAATACCCAGGTTTTTTCTCACATGCAATATACCCCCTTACTGTGTACAATTTATCTCCCTTATGTGCAATTATTATTATATTGTACCATATTGTATTGTATTTTATTTCTCTTTTACATTTTTTAAGTTCATTGTATCCATTATATGAATCTTTAGTGTATATAGTGTGTGTGTGTGTGTGTGTGTGTGTGTGTAGCTGTATTGCTTTACATTTCTCAGCTCTTCCTACTTATAGTTTATTTGTTCTCTTTTCTTCCTGTCACTTTTTTGTGCTCTTTATCATTTGTGTCTGTATCCATACTGCTGCAACAAGTGAGTTTCCCCATTTGTGGTGAAAAATTAAAGTGCAGTCTAATCTAATCTAACCTAATCTAATCTAATCTAATCTAATCTAATCTAATCTAATCTAATCTAATCTAATCTAATCTAATCTAATCTAATCTAATCTAATCTAATCTAATCAATCTAAAATCGATTTCCAGTTTGTATTGGTGAATCTTTACACCCCTAATAATTATGCCTACTTTTACCATGATGGCCCACCAGCAGACGCATATATGAATACCATGTTCACAGTGTTGCAGGGGTTAACATTGCCAGTTCATAACAAGATGGTTCTGGGTTCAAACTTGCATACATGGTAGGTTAACTGGTGATTCTAAGTTGGCCATGAGTGTGAGCGTACATGACTGTTCCTTTGTGCTAACACTGTGATGAACAGGTGACCTGTCCTGACCTCCTGCCCAATGTCAGCTGGGATAGTCTCCAGCATGGGATATGCCGAAATTTCCTTTTAAAGCTTTTATCTGTCGATATCAGTGATGATGCATATATGACTGTGCATCTTTAAAAAGATCAATATTTTCATCATATAAATATGATTAGGTGTGTGACATTCTTAGTTGCTGCAAAAATTACTTATGTAAAGAAGATTTACTCTGTTGCATCAAAACATTTTGTATAAAGCTAAACCACCCAAAATATGCTACGAAATATGTATGAATGCATACATGGTATAACCTGTGGTGTAGCAAACTTTACACTAAAGAATATCTCTGTAGGTGTATGTGTGTTTGTTACCTGTAGGTACAAGTAGTGCAAGTGCTTCAACAGTGTGAGGTCCTGACGACGGATCTGACCGATCACATTATCCTGGAGGAAGATGGTCTGGATAGAGAAAATATGCAATAAAGAGGAACAAATGAAGAGTTTCAGTCACTATATGGTGAATGTATTGCAGGAACTGTATGGTGAACTCTTTCAGAACAGTGAGGTACCTGTGTGGATGGAGGGATGTGTTTGGGGACGTCTCTCAGGCCAGTGGAGCCACACTCCACTGTGAGACTGTAGCAGCGACAGCCCACGGGGCAGGACGGAGAGGCTCGAACAGGGGTGTGCCGGGACAGTAGCAGCGTGGGGAGAAGAAGTACCAACAGCGCAGCCATCACATTAAGAGACAGGACTGAGGAAGAGTTGAGAGCAGTGAGCACGCAGGTCAGTCATGATCAACAGGATCCTGACTTGTTGTTTTTGAAAAATTATCTAGTGTTCAATTCCAAGAGAAGCCATAAAATCAAACTGAGTGGGATGTCTGTTCAACAATAACATAGTCTCACGACACACCCATTAAAGCTGTAGTAGGCAGAAATCTGGAAAAGAAACAAACACATATATATGTACGAGGTGTCAGAAAAGTTCCAGGACTGTTGTCACAAAAGATATATTTCAAATCCAGACTACAAACTACCAGTTTTCCCCTTCGTAGTGATCCCCTGGTAGTCTAACACACTTTCCCAGCCTTCTCTGCCATGCCACCATGCACTCCTGGAAGGATTCTTCCGGGATCCTCCGCTGCTCCATCGTCACAGCCATCTTAATGTGGTCCACGTCTTGAAAACAGGTCCCCTTGATGACCCCCTTGAGCTTGGAGATGAGGAAAAAAGTCCCACAGAGCCGGGTGGGGCGAGTAGGGAGGTTGCTCCAGCACGGCGATGTTCTTCTTAGCCAGGAACTGTCGGATGCTCAGGGCATTGTCAGCAGGTGCGTTGTCATGGTGAAGCAGATACAACTTGTCCTGCCACAGCTCTCGCCTCTTCTTGCGTGCTGAACAAAGCAAATGCCGCAGGATCTCTTTGTAGATGTGCTGGTTGATCGTCTGAAAACTTGTAGTTTGAATGTGAAATATATCTTTTGTGACACCAGTCCTGGAACTTTTCTAACACACCTCGTGTATGTGTGTGTGTGTGTATATATATATATATATATATATATATATATGTGTGTGTGTGTATATGCAGCCTTCCTCCTGCAGCTCTTTCTCTCTGCTCTGCCAGACAAGCATGTGCTTCAAACAGCCAAAGATAGTTAAGCTAACCCATTCTGCAAATGCATCCTACTGTCATCTTGACTTTGCTGCAAAACCCTTAAAAACATTAGGAAAAGTAATCAAATAAGGCGATGGAAAATAAAAAAAATGAAAAAAAAGGAAAAACTCTGACAGTGCTCATGTAAGGCAAATGAGAATGTGAAAAGAAGCCAGAAACACCCATCCATCATCTATACACCGCTTAATCCTCACTGGGGTCGCAGGGGGGCTGGAGCCTATCCCAGCCGACTTAGGGTGAAGGCAGGGGACACCCTGGACAGGTAACCAGTCTATTACAGGGCTACACTTAGAGACAGACAACCAAGCACACTCACATTCACACCTATGGACAATTTAGAATCAGCAATTAACCTCAACATGTTTTTGGACTGTGTGGGAGGAAGCCGGAGAACCCGGAGAGAACCCACGCTGCATGGGGAGAACATGCAAACTCCACGCAGAAAGATTCCGGTGCCCCACCGGGACGCGAACCGGCAACCTTCTTGCTGCGAGGCAACAGTGCTACCAACTGCGCCACCCTGCAGCCCTAATTAAAACATTTCTAATTTTAATATTAATATTAACTTGGTATTCAGATTGACTTCATAAATCACCTAATCACTGCATTTTCACCTCTTTACATAAATGGAAATATTTCTTAGACTTAGTTGTATTTTTTTTTACATTTGGTCATCACTTTTTGTCTTCTATTTCATAATGTGTATTAAATGAAAGTACCTTCTGTAGTACTTATTTACTAAATTCAATTTAAAGTACCTTAAATTGAATTTCCCTTCTGGGATAAATAAAGTATTTTTTCAATTCAGCAATATTGTTCATAAAAATGTTCACTATCTGTGTTCGCTTGTGTTGGAATGTTTAACTTTGTGAAAGCACTGATAGCTTGCTGTTGACACTAGCATCATTTAATGTCTATTAATGTCTGAGCTGTGCTGATTTGAAAAAGAGGAAAGAAGAATACAAGCAGGCCAGAGACCAAACTCAGGGAGGTTAAGCCAGGTCAGACAGAAGGAATGCAGCTACACACACACACACACACACACACACACACACACCGAGCAGTACCTTGCACTGATAGGCATACCATTACATCCCCCTAAAAAGCAATGGCAGCAGCTGCAGCATACAGCAGCTAAACAAACAAAAAGTACAGACATCCAGACAGCGGGAGATGTTAGTAGGGAGGTTTTTCTTCACAGGGCGCAGATGCTGTGGATTGGATGGATTGTGTGCCAATCATGTGCCAAGAGGTATGGACATATCTGTGCACCAACAAATTGAGAGCTAACTTTAAACCACGGCTCCTCCCCAACCAGATAGCCATTCATGTTTCACGATTTAAATTCAATGTTTGTGTTTCGTAGCTAATCGCTTTGCACTACACTGAATAAAATGTATATGCTTACATGAAACTCCATCCATTCTGGGGAAGTTGGTTACAGATTAACAGCTTACTGACTGCGATTTTCTGAATGGATCCAAAGTCAAGTAAAATATTATACGGCAGAATAAATAACGCTAAATGACAGAAGTTGTTTGTCTTCTGTCTTAAAAGAATGAATATGTCTCAACACTTGTGTAAGACTGCTTGCATTGGTTTTATCTTAGAATGTAAAATCTAAGCATCTTGTATTGTAACTAATACTAATTCTCCTCAATAATAGTATGTAACAAACTTTTCTATCAACATGGACGATACCACAAGGTGATATTGGCTTATCACATATGAACTTCTGTTTGAGGGCATATACAGTTTTGTTGACTTTGTCAAAGAGGTGATTACTTTATATTTATTTTTAAGGTTGTAGTGAGTGGTTATGGTGATGGTTTACCTATATTACCATACTGATCGCCCCAAAAAAGGTCAGTTACACTATACAGACCTGCTGTTTGTCTAACTTCTACTGTCTTTAGTGGCAGCTTAAGCAGCTAAGCATTGGTTGACATCTGCAGATGACATCATGTCACATAGAGTATGTGATGTAATCAGGTGATGACTTGCATTTCCAAACAATATTTGCTCCTTAAAGAGATGTTGCATGCATGAATTTGGAGCTCTTTTATTCATTTGTTACCAAATTTCTACAGTAGCTATCTTCAAAGGTGAATATACACTGACTGGCTGTGCACCTCTAACTGTTGGTATTTCTACGACAAAATGTTAAATTAATGAAAACATTCTTTGTGTTTACACTCAGTGGCTGTTCTCTCTTACTGCAGTCTCTTTTCAGAAGGTGCATCTTTACGTGTAAACTTTTATCTTTACAGGGTGCAGTTATGTCAAGGATATTTTTAACTACTCAAAATATCAAAAATGTTTTCAATGGAGGTATTTTATGACTGCTCAAGCAAGCGAGAATGAAATGCTGGGCTAGTTGAGTCGACAACTCACATTTAATGGACATGTTGGAGACGTGCAGCTGCTGTACTACACATCTAAGGTTCTATTCAGCAGGATCGTGAAGACTATGTTGAAAATTGTTATTAACTAAATAGACAGCATGACTTACTCCAGCTGTCATCTATTACTCAGCTTTTTCTCTCAGTCTGGAGGGATTTTTCTTGCAATTATAGATTTCAGCGGACACATTGGTTCAACTGCTTTGTTCCTTCAGTGAAATTTTCAGTCAAAAAACAAGAGCAGCTCAACCTGTCCTCCGGTGATGACACTATGTCAGTCTCATGACAATTATCCGTTTGACTGCAGCAATGTAGTCCAACAGCATAGTGCTGTATATAATACAGCCTGTTAGCATATTTAGTGAAAATAAGTCAGACAGGTCTGGAACCACATACTGAGTGGCAGTCAGACAGGCGTGAAACAAGTACATTGGTGCGCAAGCAACTAGCACTGCTCAAAGTTTAAAAACTGCAATGCACAAGTTACAGTAAATACAATTATGGTGTCCAAGTGTAAACAGCATTAGATGACTGTAACTATGCATCCCCTGCATAAACATGACAAAGGTCAGTTTGCGCCTTTGAGGTACACAGACTTCAAAATGCTAACAGGAACTAAAGTTTAGTTTGTTGCTTCCAGCTGTTTGTTGTCTTTCCTTTGACTTTATGCAACACCTGCAGCTCCAGGGTGAATATGAATGTTTTTAAAGAAAAAGAGCTGTATTATTACTTACAACTATTAATAATGCTTGACATGGAGACAGGATCGATCAGGATCGAACTGTGAATGACAATACGTACTTTTCTTCACCTCAGACAGGTGAGGTTTCACACATGGAGGCACAGGTCGTAAGCTACAGGTGAATCAAGCATTACAGCTGAATCCTGAGCTCCATCATGGCTGGATATTATTTTACTGAAAATATCTGATCCATTTATAAATAAACATTTAGCTGTCATATAAAGTTTTTTTGGTTAAGGAGATTTTTTTTCTTTCAAAGCAGGATATGTGCAGCAGTGACAATATGTGTATGCATGCATCCTACAATGTGACCTCTCTTACAGTAACTACAGAAATACAGCAATGGGTAGCCTAGTAACAATGAAAGCACTTTTTTGAACCACAGTTGGCTGTAGTTTGATAAATCATTATCACACCAGAATTGTCAGAGTTGAAATCAAGAGTAAACTATGGATGTTTTGCTTTGTGTGAATGTATTCTCCTCAAATACTCTGCAGCAACTCTTTTCCTGACCTATTTTGGAAGGTGCTCATCCAAATAACCAAAATATTAATTGTACCTGTATTAGTTTCTGCACATCTGATCACTAGTAACATTAGTTGAAAAAGAAGAACCCAAAGTAAATAAGTATCTAATTTTTTAACTGTCATTGTACATAGTTTTCAACCAGCATCCACATTAAAATAGCATAATACAAGGCCTGATTTTCAGTAACAGTTTTTGGTTTTCAGGTACCACACAGCTAACAGCAGTATGGATAAAAGCTCTGCTATTATAAATTTCTGTCACCATAGAAACAACTCATGCTATGAGGCACTGACATGCATAAGAAGATCTATCATCACGGCCTTTTCTTTGTTTCAGGAGACAGACACCTGCACAGCATCACTGCTGTCGTTTCCCTCAGATAGTTATTGGGGACTGTGAGGCTGCTGGATTCACTTACGCACTCTACTGGCAGGTAGAATAGCTCCCGTTGACTCATGTGGACAGAAGGTAAAACAAAGCCATGTCGTGCACAGCCATGTAATCCTGAGAGCTGCTGTGGTTGCAGCAGGCCACCTCACCACCCAGCAGCAGCAGCAGCAGCATCAACATCACACACATCTGATCAAATGTGATCGCCCGTGATTCATCGTGCACACCAACCAGAGCCTAACCCCACATTTCCTCACTGCAGAAAAATGCATATCGGAGCAAATGATGCAGACTGAGTGCAAACGGATCAGCAAAATAATTCCAACGACGTTTTCTTGTTGTTACCTCGCGTGGAAGGGACGTAGAAGCCTCTGACCGTGATGTCTGCCCTGCACGACGCCTTCTTATTGCTTCTCACTCAAACGATAATTCGTATTTTTTCGCTGCTGAAAATGGAGCTCCACTCATCGGAGAGCAGCGCAGCAGCTGATGGATGTGTCCACCGTGCGCAGAGGACCGCGGGCCGCGGCGCGATCAACACACGCTGGAGACACAGGATGTGACTCAAGCGCCGAGCAGCGGACCATCAGGTAACCGTTACTCTGCAGCACTGCGTGTACAGCTGTGAAACGGCTCACACGTCGTTGTGAAATCCCAACATCCAACTGGTCAGCCGCTGTTTGTCCCTCTCATCCAATCACCCCACGCTGGAGGACCACCGTCAACCGTCTGTTTAGCAGCACAACACTTCCCCCAGTTATTCACAGCAAAATCCACGTCAGAAGGTTTCTGTCAAATACACTTCATGCACGAACATAGCTGCCAAAATACTCCTCTCACACCATCCTACAGTCAGGTGAAAAAAGAAGTACAGTCCATAATGGTTGAATTTTTTCCCCAGCATATTTGATCAACAGTGTCAGACAGGGAACACAACTAACATTTTGCAGGCATTTTTTATAATAAACAATAAATAAATAAAAGTCTAATGGTAAAGTCCATATAGATTATCACACCTTCATATCCATCAGATTGGAATCTGAGGTTCCAGATTAGGTGCCAAGGATTAGATTCATAATCTCCAAACACATTTCAAAGAAGTGCCCATTTATCCAGAACAGGCAGCCACAGCAAATTCAGCCAAAGAGCAGAGTGTTTGCTGCAGAAAGAGTCTCCAAAACCCCAAATGTTCCTGACAGGATCTACAAGCAAGTAACTGCAGATGTTCACATGCTGCGCCTACAGTCAGAAAGAGATCACACAACCTCGATTTTCATGAAGATGTGTCAGGAAAAAGCCTCTGCTCTCCAAAAAGAACATAACAGAAGTAGAGTGGACACTGAGCAGGCCGTTTAGTGTACAATGTGCCCTGGACAGGCGAATGTGGAAACAGAGTTGTTTGACCACAGTAACAGGAAACATGTCTGGTACTTTACAGGAGAAAAAAGCTATGTCAGCTTTTGATAGTGGAAATATTGTGGGTTGGAGTCAATTCTTTGCCTCAGGAAGTGAGCAGCTTTTAGCTACTGATTTAACAATGAATTCTGAATCATATCAAAGACTGTCTGAAGAAAATTCAGTTCAGTTTAATTTATATAGTGCAATTCACAACATATGCGATTTCATAGTGCCTAACATAGTAAGGTGCAGATCTTACGAATTTTGAACAGAATGTGAGGCCATCTGTCCAAAAGCTGAACTGAAAGTGTAGCTTTCAACAGGATGATGATCCTAAGCACTGTAACAAATCCACCAAGGAACGGCTGAGAAAGAATAAACTGATTATAGAATGTACAAGTAAGGAAACCTTTAACCTTGCAGCTAAAGGAACCTATGCCAGAAAGTATGCAAAACACCTACAACAAGTTATTTCTGCAGTTGTGAAGCTTAGAATTAGTACTGCCTCTGCTTACTTTTTCGGTGGAAGAATATTACATCTGGTGATACTGTTTTTCAATAAATTGTTGTTGAAGCTAGTTTTCCTTATATTATTTCTCAAGGCTAGTTGGTGAACCCAAGCACAGAACACAGAAAAGACAGACTGGATCAATAGAGCACAATGTTTATTCTCAGAATTGACAGAGGTGCAGGGAAAAGCTCCAAAGCTGCAAAGCTGAGAGGTGGGGAAAAAAAGGAGTTGAGCCTGAATCAGAGTAGAACGAAGACCAGAGCTTAGTTTGAATATGGCACACGGGCAGGGTTTGGCAAGGATCCAGCAGAGCCAACAAGGGAGGAATATGAAGCAGGAGGAAGTCCAAGGAACAGTGCATGCAGAGAAGGCTGTACATGAGGAAGGATGATGACACGACTGACAATGATGAACAAACGAAGGAAGAGCCTATAGCTCCTAATCGAGAGAAAGGGTATCACACAAAAAGCTTAATAAATTCCCCCAAAACATTGACACTTTCACCCTGAGTCCTTCTGGGGGCCATGACATCCACGCTTGTTGATGAGACTGGTCGAAGCAACCAGCCATGATGCTCCCCACCCAATCAGGATAACCACCAGCCCTGAGGTCTGCACCTTCCTTGACCATCAGCCAGACAAGGCCAAGGCCAACTTCAAGCTGCTGCATGAAGAAGTGATGAAAGAATTCAACGATCAACAATCAGACCATGGTTTCAATGATGCGCTAAATATCAAGCAGGGCAGAAAAGACACTCCTCAAGCCTACTATAGCAGTCATTGCAAATCCTACTTTTGGCCCAGAAATGAACATCTGCAAATGAAATCTCTCCTTAAAGGATACCGACAGGTCCCACTGCTCTCCTCAGGAGTGACTAACGCTGGTGTGAGTAGAAGAATCATTGCTGACACAAACAAACTGAATCTGATAAATATGATTTAAGTCTGTTTCGTAAAACATTTTGATCAATTGTTTCAAATTTGTGATATTAACGTTTAAATAACATTAATTTTTCATTTTGTTTCCATTCATCATCTATACACCACTTAATCCTCACTGGGGTCGCAGGGTGGCTGGAGGGAGCCTATCCCAGCTGACTCAGGGTGACGGAAGGGAACACCCTGGACAGGTCGCCAGTCAGGGCCACGCTTAAGAGACAGACAACCAAGCACACTCACATTCACACCTATGGACAATTTAGAATCAATCTCAACATGTTTTTCGACTGTGTGGGAGGAAGCTGGAGAACCTGGAGAGAACCCACGCTGCACGAGGAGAACATGGAGACTCCACACAGAAAGATCCCAGGTGTCCTCACCGGCGACCTTCTAGCTGTGAGGCCCAACGAACCACCCAGCCACCTTGCAGCCCTTTCTTTTTCTCTGTGAAACATAATCTTTAAATGTTAAAATAAACTTGAACCAACATTTTTTGGGGTCTATTAAAACAGGGTTGCAAATTCACAGTGTGATTAAAACACATGACAGCAGTCAGCACAGTCGGGTTTGTTTGTTTAATTTATTTAAACATCATCATCCTCACATCTGGTATAATATAAAATAATATATAGGAAATCTATGAAAGAGTTCATCCACAGATCTGTATAATTACAGCTGTGGGTAATCAAGCTGCCTGGCAGCAAAGTCACCATCCCACCTTCTGCTGATCACTGGCATCCTGTCCTGCGATGACAGGCCAGTGGTCATCATCACCACTTCATTGTATATGTCCATTTTTGGCACAGCTGGCTGCATTGTTTCAGTCCATACATGACAGTCCTCCTACATTCAAGGGTCCTGTAGTATCTGTAACTTTTATATATGTACTGCATTTACTATGCACTGAGCCAGGTGTTCTTCTCGATGATTCTGGAACACTTCATTTAGTGCCATTCTCCATAGCAGGACAGAGTCAGAGTCCATAGAGTCCAAAACAATATTTTACTATGTACAACCGGAACAACAATCAGTTTGTGTTGTAGAAACGGGCTCTGGTTTCTGTGCCATCCGTTCTAAGCAGGTTTTAGCACTTTAGTTGCAAGCAGATTAAGACTGTTTCTGCGGGAAGACAATGGGGTAGATTTGGCTGTAGTGATCTACAAAGTGGACCTCCAGGCCTTGGGTGATGTAGTCTGGCAGGTCAGAGAAGTCCTTCCTGTTCTCATCTGGAAGGAGGATGCAGGTCACACCAGCACGACGGGCCTGACAGTAAAAGAATTCAGTTAATATTCTGGAGTAAATGGGTGGATTCATTCCAAATTCATGTCCTAATGACTTCTTCTAAAACAACTATGTTTTTGGGATCTAAGGATTGTCATGACAGTTTGTCAATCCATACATCTGGCAACAATTTAAAATTGTGTGCCAGTACAGTAGTGTGGATAAAGACTGACAGAAGGATATAGGTAGACAGACAGATAGCCCTCTGCTCCCCAGAGAATGATTTCAATCACTTTAGTTACCTCCTGACTCTAGCGCAGGCATGAAAAAATACAGCAGCACAAACAAAATCCACAAATTCAACAAGCAATTTGAAGTGATCAGACTTTATAGATTTTGTAGTCTTGCAGAGGTTGAAGGTGCACTCCACTTTTAGTCCATCATCATAAATGGAACTGCAGATCATGGGAGTCTGACTTTTTGCTGACATATCTATTATACAAGAAACCTCAGAGCCCCCAAAAGGTCACAGTAGGGTTTTTTCTGGTGTTTTGCTGTGTTCTCTTGCAATACCTTTGCATTCCTACTGATCCACACAAACAGACAATGTGCTGGTCAAGTCCAGTTAGAACACACTGTCAGTTAAGGAAAAAACTACAAATGCTATGGAAAGAAAGGATGATTTAAAACTTTACGCGCATTTCTTTCTTGAGAGAAATCCCGCCCATTTTGAAAGGACAATGGACTCGTGTTCAAAATTCAAACCTCTTCCTGCTGTCATGGATGAATATGCAGTCGACAGTTCAGACGGCAATTTGCACTTGATGGAGATCCCCAAATGCATCTAGTAAAATGTGTTTTCTGCTCCTCATCTTTGCTTCAGTTTAGCAGCTCAAGTATTCTGTCGAGAGCAAACTGGAGAGCAGGACTGAACTGATACTGGTAAAATAAGTTGAGTGAGTTTGCTTGGGTCCTGATTAAAGGCGGTTGGATTTAAGAGAAGTAAGAGATTTATTAGATGAGACTAAGTAGTTAAAATGTTTGTCGGAAGAGGCTAAACATTATCTTTTTTTTTGTTATTCATGATGATTAATGTTAGAGAGGGCCCGCTAAACCATCCGGGTAGCAGGGGAAATCCCTCAAAGGTGAGCAAGGTCTACATGATGACCTCAAGGCTGGAAGTTCCTAAAAAAGTTACAAGTTGAATGTTGACACTATTCTGTGTTGCTTCTTGTTATTATTGTTCTATTCTTGTTTTAAGAAAGATTTGTTTACATACATTAAGGTAAAAGGAGAGCCCTTCACTGTACCAGCCAGTTTAAGATGCATAACAGTCATATAAGAGTAATTTCTTTTAATGTTAATGGAGTTCTGAATCCAGTAAAGAGCAGTAAAATCCCATCAAAATTAAAAAGGGAGAGGGCACACATTGCCTTCCTCCAAGAAACACACATGAGCCAGTGAGAACATGCTAAATTAAGAAGGATGGGATTTGGTCATGTTTTCTCCTCTTCTTATAAAAAGGGCCACAGGAGGGGAGTGGCCATCCTGATCTCAAATACTTTGAATTATGAACATATATCAGAGGTTAAAGACCAGAGTGGTAGGTTTGTTAAGATAACAGGGAAAATAGAAGGAAATGACGTGACATTAGTTAATGTATACATCCCGCCGGGAAGTGATCTGGCAGTTTCTAAACACGTTTGACCTGGTAATTAATTCACAAGGGACAGTTATATGCAGAGGTGACTTTAACATTAGATTACAGCCCACTTTGGATGCATCTGTTGCACCTGCTCAAAGCAAGCCCTTAACAAGAAAACTGAGAACAATGATGAAAGAATTAGGCATAATTGCTGTATGGTGGGAACTACACCCCACTAATTGAGAATATACCCACGACTCTTCCCCACACTCGCTTTACTCTCGACTATTTCTTTATGCTTACAACAGATAGATTTAAAATAAGAGATTTTGACATTATGACAATAGACATTTCAGATCATAGCCCAATCCTACTACAATTAGATATAGGAAGGAAACACAGGAGAACAAAATGGAAACTAAATTCTCATATTCTTAATGATCCATCCACTCTGGGAAGATTAAAAAATGATATAAAAGAACACCTGGAAAAAATAAATGATTGTGGGATGCCCTGAAGGCCGTCATGAGGGGAAATATAATTACCGTTACCTCACACTTACAAAGACTTAGAGGGTTAAAGCTATTAGAGCTACAAGGGAAATTTGAAAAAGTTACAACTTGTTGATGGGAATAATCCAGATTCTAATCTAGCACACCAAATTAAAGAATTACAGGGGGAAATTAATAACATGTATACCTTGAATGTTCAAAAAAAAAAAAACTCCTGTTGAAACAAAAAACTATGAAGCAGGAGGTAAAGCAGCAAAACTACTATCTCATAAACTATGCAAACAACGAGCAGAAAACACAATTACTAACATAAGGAACCCTAAAACCAAAGCAGTTGAGAATCAACTGGAAAGAATTCAAGCCATTTTTGAAATGTATTCCAGAGTTATATTTGCAACCCAGGCCTCCAGTGAATTACACATGGATGAATTTTTGATGTCATTGAAGTTACCTAATCTGACCAGCACACAGAATGAGTCCTTAATGGAGCCAATTTCTGTAAAAGAACTAGACATAGCCGTTACAAGTCACTGAAGCCACAACTGGCCCCACTGCTAATTAAAACATTTAACTGGATCCTGCAGAAAATGAAATACCTCCCGAGGAAAGGAGGAACCCCTGGATAGTGCATACAAGCACACTATGGCAGAAGATAGTTAAACTGTGTGGGGCTAATCGGATTCTTAAACTGTTCAGGTGGTGTGCTCATAATACAGAGTTTATACTTAACAGGAGCGACATAAGATTCAAGGAGTGGATAGCAAATGGCTTCACCACCTACTGGTCCTTCACTAACAGAGGGGTCCTGCAAAGTTTCCAGTTTTTGCAGTGGAACTATGGACTACAGAAGAATGATTTCTATAGGTACCTGCAATTACGTCACTACTTTGATAAAAACTGCAGACATAAGGGCCTAACAATAGTAGAAACAGAGTTTTTCAACATCCTATTGTTGGCATACCAGTCCACAATCGCAAAAACCATCTCAAAATTATACAAGGTTCTCCTACTCGCTGCGAATGAGAACACCATGCACGTTAAAAGAAGATGGGAAAGGGAATCAGGAATTAAGATTTCAGATGAAGCATGGGGACAAATTTGCATTTTCCAGTGGTCTTCCACTAATTCCACAGAATGGAGAGAACACTGCTGGAAAAATGTGATAAGATATTTTAGGACCCCACATCAAGTTAAAGGCCATGCCTGACTCAGACCTGCTTGAGACAATGCAGAGAAAACATGGCAAATCACTTTCATATTTTTCGGAACTATCCTAATCTTAACCAGTTCTGGAGACATATTCATAAGACATTAAACAACGTATTTAAGTCTAAAATACCTCTGGACTTTAACTCTCTTTATCTTGGGAACGTGCACGCGTTGACACAAAAGAAGGACATAAAGCTGTTGTAAGCCTTGCTTGCAGCAAGTAAGAAATCTATAACTAGAAGAAGGCTCAACCCTGCACCTCCCACAATAGAGGAGTGGCACAACATAGTGCTAGAAATATATAAAATGGAACAGATTGCTTTTTACTTGAGAGTTCAGAAGGATAAATTCAAGCAGATATGGGAAAATTGGATTATATACATAACCCCACTTAGGGCAGACTTTATATAACTTTGCAAGTGTCAAGTATTATTTTTATACTCAAGCTGGATTGGAGAAATGTAAGCTACCTTTGTTATACCTTTCTTTTTTCTTTACATAGCTAACTTCACAAAAATGTGAACCTTTTGGGAAAATGTCATAGTTGGAATGTGCTCCCAAAGTGAAGAAACTAGATGTTGAGACAGGAATTTATATGTGTTCAAAAGAGCATGCTGATAATGATGTGGACAGCGGCCTAACGCAGTGAACCTGAAGATCCTAAAGGGCTTGTTTGAAAAGGACAGATGCTGAACTGACTGGGGTCCTGAGAAGGTCCTGAGCTAGTTCTCTGTGGAGGATATTCATGCAATTTTATTTTGTTTATTTTATTTATCTATTTTGTGTGTATGTGCGGATTTGTAAAAAAAAAAAAAAAAAA
>NW_007577826.1:117046-135796 GCF_000690725.1 Stegastes partitus
AAAAAAAAAAAAAAAAAAAAAGCAAAAAAATCCCAAATTGCACTTTGTAATTGTAGTAGTAAATCTGTGGAGTACCAGCATTTTATATACTCATCTAAGTCATACTGATACCTGCATGTGACCAGTGCTAGAAGGCTTAGGCCTCATTGTTTGGGCTATGCCTAGCTGTATTTTCTTTTCTGAAATTAACAATTGAGTTAGTAATCACCACAAAACATACAAATCTTTAGCCGTCATGAGGGCTTCTCTGTTCTACGTTACCACCAAAATCAACTGAAACTCTGCCCATACACTCAACCATATGAAAATGTGATGCACGATTTAGTCACCCACATTCATGTTTAAAGCATTATATAATAAAATGAGGAGAAATATCAAAGAAGACAAATGTCTACAGGTTTGGGAACCATTTCTGTACGTGTGTGTGTGTGTATCTTGAACATACAGCGATAGTTTTCTCTTTGATTCCTCCGACTGGCAGTATTTTGCCGGTCAGTGACACCTCACCAGTCATGGCTACATTCTGACGCACTGACTGGTTGGTTGCCAGGGACAACAGTGCTGTGACAATGGTGCAGCCAGCGCTTGGTCCATCCTTAGGAGTTGCCCCCTACAAAGAAGTGATGATTAAAATAAGCTTGATATTATGAACATTGCTGCCAGCCAAGTATCTCTTTGATATTGTCACAAAAGGATATTTTCAAATCCACACATAAAGGATTTAAGGACCACAAATTTAAGACATCTTTTCTCTTGTATACTGTTTAACAGCAAATACAAAATAAATAAAAGATACAAAAAACAGCGATTGTTATCAGTATGTATTTGAATGACAGAACTGTATCACCATGGTTACCTCAGGGACATGTAGGTGAAGGTGGGAGTTGACCAGGAAGTGATTATTTGGGTCCTGGGTCATGAGGAAGGTTCTGGCAAACGTTGAAGCAATCTTTGCACTTTCCTTCATTACATCACCGAGCTGACCTGCAGGGGTGAAACCACACCTTCAGTATGCCCAGTTCAGCATTCTCACTGGGAACATTAGCTTATGTTACTGCAAGCTGCTAAAGCCCAGGCAGTCACAGTCTACAGATCAATACCAGCTCTAAATGTTCAACTCAGCTCCTGCAGAAAGAGTAAAAGTCAGTGATTAAAATCTGCACTAAAGTGCTAATGCATATATCTCTGCAAGGATTTAACCTGTAACAAGCAACAGTGTGGCAAGTGAAGGTGAAGACAAAAACATGGAAAGAGCTGAACTTAATGAAGGATTCCTCTGGTTCTGGTTGGATATGAAAATGTATGGACACACTATGATAAAATAATTCACTCCTAATGTTTCTGGGCTGCAGGGTGGTTTAGTGGTCAGCACCGCTGCCACGCAGCAAGAAGGTCATCTGTGGGTTCTCTCTGGGTTCTCCGGCTTCCTCCCACACAGTCCAAAAACATGTTGAGGTTAATTGCTGATTCTAAATACTCCGTAGGTGTGAATGTGAGTGTGCTTGGTTGTCTGTCTCTAAGTGTAGCCCTGCGATAGACTGGCAAACTGTCCAGGGTGTCCCCTGCCTTTGCCCTAAGCCAGTTGGGATAGGCTCCAGCACCCTCACGACCCTAGTGAAGACTAAGCGGTGTATAGATAATGGATGGAATGGATGGAATGGATGGATGTTTCTGGCTTCTTTTCACATTCTCATTTGCCTTACATGAACACTGTCAGAGTTTTTCCTTTTTTTCCATTTAAAAACAACAAACTTTTCTCGCCTTATTTGATTACTTTTCCTGATGTTCTTAAGGGTTTTGCTATTGTTTCAGTATTGGTATCAAAAAAGACTTGGAACCGGCCATCGAGAGCTTTTACTGACCCCAGACCAGCTCTAACGTGAATCTGACTGCCAAGATTTTCTTATTGGACTCGTGTCTTAAATTCAGATTTGCTGAATGGTTGAGATTTGCTTCATTCACATTTAAAAGTTCATATATATTTTACTGCTAATGGAATAAACATCACAGAGGGAGTCACACAAACTATGTCTGCAGATATTGTATTAGAGTCACATTTTTGATATTGTGAAAACACTACATATTTGTGACCTTCTCGACTGACCTGTAACCTCCAGTGTCCCCTCTCCTTTAGATTCTGCTCCTCCTAAAGGGCGGCGGAGTGAAGTCTCGATAAACAAAGTCGACCCTCCTACAAAACCGACAAATGTAGACAGATGATCAGCATGTTTTGTTTTCTGTTGGTATTGGTGTCTGTGTGTGTATGTGTGTTCTCTCACCCATAGCCGTCCATGCAAGCCCCATAACCACTCCGGGTGGGGTGACATCATACATCCGATCCACTGTGAAAACAGGTTTACCCACATACTCCTGCAGGTTCTCAGGTGTAACAGTCACTCTGGTGTGCTCCCCACTGACAATGGAGAATGCCACCTTCCGTAAAACCTGACAGACAGACAGACAGACAGACAGACAGACAGACAGACAGACAGACAGACGGACAGACGGACAGCCGGACAGCCGGACAGACGGACAGCCGGACAGACAGACAGACAGACAGACAGACAGACAGACAGGATAGCAGACAGAAAATTATATAGGATGCGCGCTGCTTGGAGAGAGATTTAAAGATAGTCTCTCTCTGCAGTGAGTCTGCTATTAAAAATAGGAATAATATTGTTTGTTACGTAGAACCACAGTTATGGGCTTCCAAAAAATATCAGTGACTTGACGCGAGCAGCACCCATCCAAAGATGATGTTATAGCAGGTTAAAGTTTTTGTTCTATCCAGACTGTTCTGCTGATTAGGACCAAATCTTTGTCCTGAGTAACCTATTGAGTGTAAGCCTTGGTGTTGTATAGCTTGAGCAAAGTCTGTCAATATTTTACCTTTTCAACTTGTTTCTGTAGGTTCCTAACTCCAGACTCTCTGCAGTACTGCCTGATGAGCAGACTGAGGGCATCAGATGAAATCGAGGCCTTCTCCTCGGTCAGACCACAGAGGGAGCGCAGCTGAGGGACCAAGTAACGCTACACAGACACACAGGAAGGGAAATTAAAAGCACTATGTACTAAAAGGCTGGATAAAAAAGAATCAGATATTTGCAATTTTGAAAAGAAAATATTAAAACCCTGACATCAATCTTCGCATTTGGACCTTTTCTCAGTAAAAACGTGGAGTAAATGTAATGTGCATGCAGCTTTACTTGTACGTGGCTAGGTAAGCGCTGTATGTGAAAAATGTCTACGTTGCGATGCTGTCATAAACTGTGGCATCAATAGTTGCAATCTATGTGAAACCCTCACAGTTCACAGGACTGTAGTGACTCAGGCTGGTGAGCTGACACTGGTTGTCTTGTAGCCAATCTAAAGTTCACACCAAACACAGATTGGAGGTTCATTTGCATTTGCTGATGACCTTATCTCATGCTACAAGATTTTAGTGTACTGAAACGTGGGCATTTACTTCATGAAAAAGATAAAGAATTTCACAAGAAAATAATAACTTGTACATGTACTTGTTTTCTAAAGTCACATGAGTGTACAGGCAGATGTTGGTGTTACCTCAGCAATAGCTAGTTTCTCCTGGGCCACATATCCAGACACGTTGATCATTTCCATTCTGTCTCTGAGTGGCTCTGGGATTGTGTCAATCACATTGGCCGTGCAGATAAACAAAATCTTCAATGGAGCAGACAGAGTTAGGTGGCATTTATAAAAACTGCATATTATGTGGGAGAACTGTGGAACAGCACACAAAAACCAAACGTTCCCACCTTTGATAGATCTACAGGAACATCCAGGTAGTGGTCAAGAAAGTTGGCATTCTGTTCAGGGTCCAGAAGCTCCAGCAATGCAGAGGATGGATCACCCTGATAACCACGACCCATCTTATCCACCTGGTAGTAACAGGTTAGCGAAAGACACGTCATCATTATTATCACTAACATCATCACACCTGGCAAAAGGAAAAATCATTAAAGCTCAGAGGGACGACTCCCAAGAGAACAAGTTACAGGTTATTGTCCAACACAACACACATACAGGGTTAATCTGCAAGCTTTTGGTCCAGACACTAGCAAAATGTAAAATTTCAGATTTGACACAGCAATGTGCACGTGCACAATACTCAGACACATCATGATACACCTGTTTTGCTGCTTGATATGAAAAAAACCCAAACTATGCTAATTTCAATAACTGATATTCAAGAGAAGTCTGATAATGGATCAGTTCACTCACATTTCTTGGTTGTCTGACGATGTCTCATGGTGTTTTCATCACACTTTTTAATTTTTTAAAAAATATATATTTTTATGAAGGAAGTTCACACTGTCTTCACCAGCCTGGTATATTTCACGGTGCATTGGAAGGCCCTCTATTTTAAAGGCTGTTCTGAGTGCCTGTAAACTGTCACCACAGTTCACTCACTACCACCCACAGTACATCAAAGTAGAGTCCAATATTTAATTAATCATCTAATTTTAAGGAGCAATATTTCATAATCATGTGTGACATTTCTTATTACTTCAGTAGAATTGCCAGCATTTCTTTTTGCTGTTCTTTTAGCGTACTTCTTTTATTTGAATACTGCATCATACTTATATCTTACTGCTTTTCTACCATTTAAGCACTGCAATTGGTATGTTATGTCTTTTTGTTGTTGTTTTTTTTTTTTAACAAGCAATAAAAAAGAAAAAAAGAATTTCTTTGGGATTAAAAAAGTTTTATCTTTTCTTAGAGAAAACTAAAATGGGGACCCAGAACAATCTGTTTGTTGCAGACAGTAACTACTACATTAGGAGGCTTCTCCACAATTAATGCTACTTTGACATCTATTGATTTTAAAATCAACAGACACAGCTACAGGAGCAGCACAAACATACTGACCTCATCTATTAGCACCAGAGGGTTCTCGGTCTTGGTTTTCTTCAGGCACTGGATAATCTTTCCGGGCATCGCTCCAACATATGTCCTCCTAGAGAGAGAGAGAGACACACACACACACACACACACACACATGAACACACACAAATTGTACAAAATGATCTCCACATATTTCCTTAAATTACAACCACAGTTGCATGGTATATCAGTGGCTGATACAATTGAATAAAGTTAACATTATTGTAAGGAATTTATTGGAAATGAAGCTATTGTAGATGTTCTAGTAATAACATCCGATTATGCAGAGCCTCAAAGACCAACAAGAGATAACCATTAACACACCTAAACTTGAAATGTATTAACTCTATGCAACACCTGAGCAATTTTAGCCAAGAACCTTAAAATCGGACGTTTTTATGTAGAAGTTGTGAACAACCAGTCTCTCCTCATTTATAAAAGTGGCACCTGGTAAATAATGAGACTCAATTTAGGAGCAGGAGGAAGGAAGATGCCAAAGGGCAACACTGTTCATGTAAAGTTATTCTAATGGTTTTTGTAACCTACATATGCTTTCCAATAAGGTGATGAAGCCTGATGCGGATTAGCTGACATGTTAAACAATTAACAAATAACTGCTTACCAGTTTACAATAGTTAAATGCGTTCTTTATATTAGGTGAATTAACACTGGTGTTGTGTTAAAATAATAATAATAACAATAACAATAACAATAACAACAATAATAATAATAACAATAATAATAATAAGCTGGTGTACAAGTTCATGTTTTTTACTTGTCAGTCATCTTATTGGCCAGATCAGATAACTTTCCTGTGCTAGGCCATGAGGTTCCATCTCATATTGAGTGGTAAGTACAGACATTATCATAGCAGTCCAGAAATAGTAGTCATGCTTATTAGCAGAGCTATGGACATCTGACCTTTTCCAACTTCAGAGGAGCCATCACCTCATCTACCTCTCTCTGTGTGCAGGAGGACGAAGCTACATAAAATGAGACATCTGGCTAAAAGCAAAGGGAAGGCAGCCCTGGTTCTGGGTCATATTCCCTTTTTTTCCCAAAACTTTTCCCACCCTGCACACATGCTACGTCTCACTGACAGATGATGATACTAAAATGGAAGTCATAAGGTCCCTCAGAGATAATGGCAGGACAGACATCCTAACCTGTGCCCTTTAATCTCAGCCACATCAGTCATGCCTCCCACGCTGAATCTGAAGTATTGTCTGTTGAGCGCTCTGGCTATGGAGCGGGCTATGGAGGTCTTTCCTACACCTGGAGGACCGTAGAAACATAGGATCTTCCCCTGGGTCGAACCACGCAGCTGGCTCACTGCTATGAACTCCTGCACACATGGAGAGAAAAGTGAGGTTCATCCATACAAGAAAAAGCCCCAAAGTTCTGCTGATGTGGATCAGTCTATCTATGCATTTGCCATCAAGGCAAAAAGTACTTTTTCCATTTCCTTTGGTTATAAACTGTGTGGGTATGTGCATGTATTCGCTAACCAATATGCGTTTCTTAACATCATCCATTCCATAATGGTCTTCTTCCAGAACCTCTTTGGCTCTTTCCAGAGATAAGTTCTCTTCACTGTTTGTACCCCAGGGCATGCTCGTCAGCCAGTCCAGGTAGTTACGGGTTACACTGAAACACACAGATGTTGTACTTTGTGAATGTTGTACTTTAAAATAAAGCAAAAAAATAAATGGTTCTGTATCCTCAGTTTAAATGTGGACAAAAGTTAGAGCTTTACTGTATAGAGACAGGAACTGAAGCTTGGTGGAGTTTTCTTCTAAGCAAATGCATTCAAGTTAAAGTTGTACTCAGTGTTTTCAGTTAAAACATGTTACATGTGTGCTTGAGTTGTAGGAAATGTACTGAGTGCATTTCCTTCCTCATCAAACATTTGCAGTCATTTTTGTTCTGGCTCGCTTGAAAAAACATTGCTACTAGTTTCAGAAACTCCAGAAGGTACCTTCAGTAAAGGACAGCTAGTTACACTGAGCGTAACTTAAGCAGGGTCATAGATAATGATAATCTTAAACCTGACTTAAAATCATTTCATTAGTTCAGTAGATGATATAAAATGATCAGCCACAACACCACAACGGCACCTGTGAAGTCGTTGGATAAATTAGGCAGCAAATGAACAGTCAGTGCTAAACAGTTCAAAGTACGAAAATTGGGCAGCGTAACAATCTGAAATACTTTGACAAACGAATGGCCAGACGAGTGGGCCATATCTTCAGACAGCAGGACTTGGACTATGCTCCTGGTATTCAGTGGTCAGAACCAACTAAAAGTGGTCCAAAGAAGATCAACTGGTAAACAGCAACAGGATCTGGGGTGCTCCAGGCTCATTGATGGACATGGGAAGTGAAGACTCGTGGGTGGCTGTGGCTCAGGTGGTAGAGCGGTTGTCCTCTAATCGCATGGTTGGCAGTTTGATCTCTCCACAGTCCAAGTGTCCTTGGGCAAGACACTTAGCCTGAAGTTGCTCCCAATGACTGGCAGCACCTTGCATGGCAGCTCTGTCGCCATTGGTGTATGAATGTGTGTGAATGGGTGAATGAGAAACACATTGTCATGCTCTACCAGATGAGTTTGGCTTGGTGTATTACCAAACAACCCAGGAAAGCTACGGATGAGAGCAGACACTCAGCACTTCTTTCTGCAGGCAAATGACCCAACGTCACACTGACGTCACGCGACAACCTCTCATTGACAAAACTCAAGAAGCTCCACCCACCCAGCCTCCTACTACCTGAGTGACGAAAGTGAAACCAGGTCAAACAAAAACTAACAAGCCCCCATTTGTTACAGCCCGGCTCTTAGACCGCAACAATCAATGGGAGAACAGACGAGGTCAGGTGCCAAAAAACATATGTTTATTCTACAAATAAGATAAGCGCATGTCAGAGTCAGTAATTAGTCGTGTATGTCTGTGTGGATGTGTGAGTGTGTGGATGCACAAGGCAAAAAAGAAAAAAATAAAAGCCTCGCCACGAGGCCCGCACGTATCGCAGAGGTGAGCAAGTGGAGTGAGAGATAATCAGGAGGAAGAAGAGTGCATGTAACAACACGGGCCCAGCTGAAGTCAATCACCTTGATGACAAGCCTGCCTCAATGGAAACCTGAAATTGACAAAGACAGGAAAGCAAGCAAGCACACACCTAGTGGCACGGAGGGGTCGTTACAACATTGTAAAGTGCTTTGAGTTCCACGAAGGTCGGAAAGCGCTATATAAGTGCAGACCATTTACTAGACGATGTGGTCTGATCCCACAGAAGAGCTACTGTAAACCTGTAAAGCTGCTGAAAACCTAAATGCTGCTACAACAGAAAGGTATCAGAACACAGAGCATCACAGCTTGCTGCATATGGCGCTACATAGCTGCAGACCAGTGCCCACACTGATCACTGTTCACGACCGAAACAGCCCACAGTGTGACATGAGCATCAGAACTGGACCACGAAGTAATGACAAAAGCTGGCCTGGTCTAATGAATCATGTTCTCGTTTTCATCCTGTGGATAGCCAGATATGCGTGCGTAATTTGCCTCTGGAAAAAATGACAGCGGATGCACTATGGGAAGAACGCAAGCCAGCAGAGACAGTGTGATGCTCTGGACAATGTTCTGCTGGGAAACCTTGGCTCCCGCATTCATATGGATGTTACCCTGACTCCTTCCATCTGCCTAAACACTGTTGCAGGCCATGCGCATCCCCGATGGCAGTAATATTTCCTTATAGCCTTTATAGCCTCTTTCGCCAGGATAATGCTGCCTGCCACACTGCAAACATTGTACAGGAATGGTGTGAGGAACATGACCAAGAGTTCAAGAGTTGACTCGACCTCTAAATTCCCAAGATCTTACACTGACAGAGCATCTGTGGGATGTGCTGGAAAAACAAGTTAGATCCACTGAGGTCCCACCTCACAGATTCTAGGACTTAAAAGTTCTGCTGCTAACGTCTTAGTGCCCGATACCCCAGGACACATTCAGAGGGCTGTTGAGTCCAGGCCAAGATGAGTCACAGCTGTTGTAGTGGTATGACAAGAAAATACACAGTAAGAAGCAGGTGTTCTTAATGTTGTGGCAGATGAGTGTACATCAATTATAGGAAAGAAAAACAAAAGCTGCCCTTCAGGCAGTGAGTGCCCTGTACTGCCATGCAGGATAGTTAAATATCCAAAATGTAAAGGGTTATTACTTGTCCATTGACCGTTTTTCTTTTCTTTTCTTTTTTTTTTTGCATCAGTGTATACACACATGGACAAAATTCTTGGTACCCCTCGGTTAGTGAAAGAAAAACCCACAATGATCACAGAAATAACTTGAACACTGAGCAGCACATTTCTCTCTAGAATACCTTGATAGTCTTGAGATTTAATTGAACCCTGCACAGATTCAAGACACCTTGTGCCAGATGCAGCAAAGCAGCCGCAGAACATAACAGAGCCTCCTCCATGTTTCACAGTAGGGACAGTGTTCTTTTCTTGATATGCTTCATTTTTGCATCAACATAGAGCTGATGTGCCTTGCCAAAAAGTTCCAGTTTTGTCTCGGCTGTCCAGAGGACATTCTCCCAGAAGCTTTGTGACTTGTCAACATGCAATTTGGCAAATTCCAGTCTGGCTTTTTTATGATTTGTTTTCAACGATGGTGTCCTCCTTGTTCGTCTCCCATTAAGTCCACTTTGGCTCAAACAGCGACGGATGGTGCGATCTGACACTGATGTACCTTGACCTTGGAGTTCACCTTCAATGTCTTTAGAGGTTGTTCTGGGCTCGTTTGTTACCATTCGCACTATCCGTCTCTTCGATTTGTCATCAATTTTCCTCCTGCGGCCACATCCAGGGAGGTTGGCTACAGTCCCATGGATGTTACATTTCTGAATAATATGTGCAACTGTAGTCACAGGAACATCAAGCTGCTTGGAGATGGTCTTACAGCCTTTACCATTAATATGCTTGTCTATAATTTTCTTTCTAATCTCCTGAGACAACTCTCTCCTTCGCTTCCTCTGGTCCACGTTTAGTGTGGTACACACCATGTCACCAAACAGCACAGTAACTGCTTGTAACCCTATAAATAGGCCGATTGACTGATTACAAGTTTGTTGACACCTGTGATGCTAATTAGAGGACACACCTTGATTGAACATGTCCCTATGGTCACATTATTTTCAGTCTTTTTTAGGGGTACCACCATTTTTGTCCAGGCCTGTTTCATGAGTTTATTTTTTTTCAATAATTCTGTTGAACCCCATTTCAAAAGCAAGGTCTGATTTTCATTGCTTCATTTTCATAGAATTTTTCTGATTACTTTTGTCAGATTCAAATTATTTCTGTGACCGTTGTAGGTTTTTTAACCGAGGGGTACCAACAGTTTTGTCCACGTGTGTACATGAGAGCCTTCAAGAAGGTAAAGGAGTTATCGTGACATTCAGAAACATTTTCTACAGATAATGGATAAATAAACAAAATTTCACTCCAGTCTATTTAGTAGTTGTCAAGATAATTCATTTGGTTCTGATGTTTTAGTGTTTGTTAAGAAAGCTAAGGGCTATCAATAATAACGCAAAGGCCTTGGCAGGCTAGCAGGACAAAAAATACAGAAGACCAACTTAAACTCTGATGAGTGGTTGTCCAGCAGACCCAGTTTGTTCAGCTCTTCATTGATGACATCCATTATGTGCTGAGGGACAGTCCTGTCCTTGAGTCTCTCTCTAAACTTCTCCTCAATAGCTTCTTTGTCCTCTTTTTCCAGACCCAACTCCTGAAAACAGCCACACATACATTATTTCAGTGGGTCCAACTTCACAGACCTGCTCTTACAACACAAATCTGGTCCAGAAGGTTGAGGAGATAGCTAGTCTCTACTCTGGGATAAGTCTCAGTGGTCGAAAATCATGGCACAGCTCACATAAAGATAATTTCCCCATATTTTTTGTTGCCCATGAGAATAATGGCATAACTACTATACAGGTGATTCTGAGATATGTAATACTGTGCAGTTATATTGGTCATGTGATTGTCTGACAGCAATACATAAACCTGATATAATGCGGTTACAGTATGGAACACAAGGGTGAAATTTCATGCAATAAATACATCTGACAGGATGATTAGATGGAATACACAGCTGCTGTGTTGGACTGAAATACTCTAAATTTGTAAGTGAGTAAGATGGACTGGTAGGACATTAAGGATATGTAAGTTACAAGTTAAAAGTCTTCAGGGTTTTTTAAGGCCTGAGATGGAGACATGCTGCTGACAAGCACATTGACGAGGCAGAGGACAGTCTACTCTACCTTCTTAATGATCTTGAGCTGCTCCTGTAGCAGGTATTTTCTGTGGGTCTGTTTGATCTTCTCCTCCACCTGAGAGCAAAGAAGAGGGACAGACAAATGACTGAGGGTAACAAGCTGAACACAGGTTGGTTAAAGCTCATACATGTTTAACTATGACCTCTAACCTCTCGGCCCAGGCGCTGCTGCAGTTTGCTTAGCTCATACTCCTTCTTCAACAAAGACAGAGCCTTGTAGAGACGCTTTGGGATCTGCAGAGAAACATAACAGGATTCAAAGGACTGAGCACAAAAAAAACTTAAATATATTGTTCCAAATCATTATATTGTGTGTACTTTTATGTCTTCTTAACTGTAAGCTCTCCACAGCAACTAAATTTCAATGTGAAGGCTATTTTAAGCAAAACTACTCATAACAGCACCAAGGTTTCTTTTGAAATGTTTTGTGTAAAGTTTAGTACATTTTTGTGAATGAAGCTTTTTCAAAATATCTGCTTTGAAGTGAATAAAGTTTGCTTCTTAAAGTTGTCACAATACCAAAATTTTGACGTTGATGTGACACCTGCCTAAATAAATGGATACTTGATACTGAAATGATACCACAGCAATAATCATCAGGGAAAGTAAATTTATAATACAATAACAAAGTGAAACTTAAAATGCCTTTGTTTTAATAATTAAGGTAGTGCACATTGTAATGACACATGTGGACTCTTCTGCAGGAATTCAAGTTGCTCAAAGGCCTTGTGGTTGATTTTAAATCCATGAGAGCCTCTTTCACTGGCCAGTCTGTTCCTGCACAGCTTTGTGTGCTTCCACTAAATTATATGATCATGATCATAACACTAAACGTTTATTAGAACAATGTAGTAGCCCTGCAATAGACTGGTGACCTGTCCAGGGTGTCCCCTGCCTTCGCCCTAAGTCAGCTGGGACAGGCTCCAGCCCCCTGTGACTTTAGTGAGTATTAAGCTGTGTATAGATGATGGATAGAACAATCCATTATCTATACACCGCTTAATCCTCACTAGGGTCGCAGGGGGGCTGGAGCCTATCCCAGCCGATTTAGGGCGAAGGCAGGGGACACCTGTTCGAAAGTAATTTGACTAAATAGAAAATTAGAACATACTCACAGAGCTCTGCTCAGCCTGAATTGACTTGACTTTTGGGTTCCGTCAACTTTAGTGCTCTGCTGCAGTGAGCAGGATAACAATCCTGGTATGAGCTTTATCCATTCAAGTGCCAGACTTACAGTCAGACGGTCATGTTTTTTATGTTTATACTCAGTATAAATGTATTTTTTGTGCTGGTAAATGGTTTGTTTACTTTGTCATATAGGTAGGTCTGTTTCTCACAATGAATTAGTACATTTATAACATAAACGCTGGATTGTTGTAAATAATTAGATTGATGTCATTGTGTTGTTAAAGCGTTCACATGGTATGCAGGAATCTAATGTCCCCTGTACGTAATCAATTTATTTTACAATGAACTCTATATGTCCAGGGAGCTATTACTTATTGAACAGCTTTTAATAGACTGAACACAGGTCTGTGATGTGCTGAGCACATTTTGTAGTAACTGAATCAATTATTGGCAATGTTGTTGCCATGTTCACCATCACCAGCACTGACTGAGTATGAACTGATCATTATAATGGACTTTTAGCATGGTGAAGTTGTGTTTGCACATAGAGATGTGCTCCACATTGATCTGTCAACTAAAAAGATAAAGCTGAGTTTATCAGTCATCATGGCTCATAGCTAATTATGTCACTTGTTTGACTTTTATATTATCTACCACATTTGCTATTTGAATTCTTTGTACAAGTCAGTATGTCTGTCAGTGAGATGTTTCAGGTATTTTCATGTGTTGGCTCCTGTGCCAAAACTGGCTTTGCAGATGGACTTTGTGTGAGCTTTCCTTCCCTGTCATGTGTCAGACTTATCCACGAGCTGGGGCCAGTCAGGATCAGCTGTACTTTTCTAGTGTCAGTAAACCATTCAACACTAGTCAGAAGGTGGCACTATAGGCTATGTTACACATGGCTGTGATGAACAAAACAGAAGGAGCTAGAAACAAAACCAATTGTTTACCAACCACTAAAAAACTACCAACCATTAAAAAACCCTTGAAATGGGCAAGTTTTAAATATTCTTTGTCAACTGGTATTGAACATATTTTGTGCTGCCTGAAGACGAAAACAGCTGAACCTTCAAGGGCTGTCTCCACACACTGAATGAGAGTCCCACAGGCCCACAAACATCAGCCTACTCACACTGATCTCCTCCAGGACGTCCTGCAGTTCATGTGACTCCGCTCCTGTCAGCGCTGCTCCCATGTCACTGAGGTAGATGGGATTATCAACCACTCTTTGACCAGCCTGCATCATCTGAAGGACTGACTCTCTGACACACACACATGCACGCACACGCACACGCACACACACACACACACACACACACACACACACACACACACACACACACTTAAGGTCATCTCTATTTCAGAATTACTACATTTACATTTTGTTATGAACCTGCTGGTCAGAGGCTAATTCAAGCACTGAATTTACAATAAAAAGAATCTTCTCACAAGACTAAAGAGGGTAATCCCAATAGCTTTAGCTACCTCGTTAACTTTCAGCTGAAAGAGATTGAATGCAGTGCAAGTGGGATTTATGATGTGTAATTCTTTATCCAACTGTAGCCATAGAGCTTGCTCAAAAGACAATGCTGTACATCTATTGAGTTTCTCTCTATTGCATTGTAAAGTCCTCACCTCACTGTGTGCCTTATGATGACATTTGCACTGAATTTGTGAGTAGTAAATTGAACTGAGTTGAAATAAATTAAACTGAATTTGACATGCAGACACAGATACAAGGTGGTTTTAATTGGCACTGGCAAGTAAGACAGTTACTGCTACCAGTGAGCACCACTCGTTAAAAGGCTTAAAAAAGGAAGCAAGAATATTTTTGAAAATAATTTCAGATGCTCAGTCTGCTTTTAAAGGTTTTTCACATGGATAAACCCACTGCTTCCATCAATCAGTGGACCATCATTATATCATCTTATGATCTAAACCAGGGGTGTCAAAGTGCAAGAAGATGCACAGGTCAGCCTCAACTGGAGTTATGTAGTAATACGGATAGAAAATACAACAACATGAAATGTAGAAAATCCATCAAAGGAAGCTGTGGTGCAATTGTATTTTTAACTTTACAACAGAGCTAGGATTTGTTGAACACATCCAACTGTACTGTAGGCCAAGTGTGATCTGCACGCGGCGTTATGCAAATAAAAACTGAAACAAATGTGGGGTGACAATATTTGTGACTTAAATGACTGACTAACTTAGAGTCAGGGCTAACCTGTAGAGGGGATTGAGAGCAATGATGTCCCTGATGGTCTTCACTATCTCTGCTGTCAGTGCCTACAGAAAACACACATCACACAGATTAGACTTATTAGTTTCCTTTTCAGTTAGTTATATTTTTAGTCTTATGACATCTACTACAGAATTCAAAATGAGTAAGTTTCATAATAAAAATCCTGTGATGAAACCTGCTACCTTCCCTTCCCCATGCGTGCTACACATCCTAACGTGTGTTTTGTACCTTGACTTCCTCAGTGACAGTGAAATGTTCGTGTTGAACATTGTCCACTTCCACCATCAGGATGTTGGAGGAGGGCAAAGGCTGAAGCTCTGGAGTCAGGTCTGCTTCTGAAATCTGACCAACACAGTTACAAACACTACATCAATGTAAAATGAACATCAACTATAAATACTGCTACTATCATCACTACAATGACATTAGAACAGGGACTAGTCCAACAGGATCCAAATCTCACAGGAGCAGACAGTTTTCATTTTGCTAAGGGAGCTGGCAGTTACAAAATAAACTGCAAGTTCTGGGAGTTACCGCAACTGCAAGGATAAAGTCACATGAAATGGTCTTGGCAGCAAATCAGGATTGAACACATATTTATGTGACTGTATCAGCAGCTGTATACATGTCGGGTTCCATGGCAAAAAACGCATACAGTGTGTAATGCTTTAAGTACACAGCTTCATTCAGAGATAGTAGTGACATACAAATGAACACGTTTACAGATAAAACATATTCCATCAACTGAAAATCTGTCTTGCTCACAGAGAATTTCAAGAAACAATTTGGTTAAAGCGAGATGCTTCTTCCAGTCAATTTAAATCCAAAACTCTGAACACAACCTGCTCTGGACCAGGTTAGCGCCACAGCATCAGTTACCATGGAGATGTAACAGCTTAAAAGAGAGCCACCTTCATGACATTGAAAACTATGACTTTAAGCTCAACATACGTGCTAATTCACTAATCTTGCTTTGTCATACAGCCCTCTGGTTGCCGCCAAGTTTCCACAGCTTAGCAGACCACACATGGCAGAACTGAATTATCATTAATGTGCTGGAACAACTACCTGGCTTCCATTTTTCTATCACTCAGTTCATTTGTAGTAATCTGCTTGTTACAGACCTTGTCCTCGAGCTGCTCTGTCAGAGAGCCAGGTTGGTCCTTTCGGCTGCGTTTGGATTTGCGTCTCGGTGGTTTGTTTTGAGACTCTGGTTCAGACTCTGACAAAACAGGGGATGCCGCTGCCTCCTCAGGCTCCACGTCCAGCTGTTTAGTTATCCGAATTCTGACAGACCGAAACATACATATAGCAGCACTAATCAGCAGCACAAAACAGTGAGGCATGAAGAGCACGGTCTACAGATTTTCATGAAAACCATCCATCATGCCTTTTACCCCAAAATGTATCGCCCACCAGCAGCAGTAGTGTATCTAACCTGCGGTGTCCCATGACAATCATCCTCAGCTTTTCTCCCAAGTCCTGCATCTCATGAATCTGAACAAAGGTCCCTGTAGTGTAAATGGCATCTAGAGACTCCACCACATCTGACTCATTACTGTAAGAGACAGAAACACATAATTACTACCAACAGACAGACAGAGACAGCAAGGCAGCATGTCAAGTTCCTAGCTCAATTCACTGATTACTGACAGTCACTCGTTAGCATTGACAACCTGTTGTCTCCAGGTTTCACCGGCATTGCCCACATGAGCATTGAAGTCCCCCAGGAGAACTATGGAGTGGCCGGATCAGTACCTCCATGGCCGAGGCCATGGTCCTCTGCCGTAAACCTGTTGGCTTGCCGGGGGGGGCCACAGTACCAAACCGTTGTGGTGAGTAGAGAACTGAGCCGCAAGGCGAAGCTCTTGATTTACTACAAGTCCATCTATGTCCCAACCCTCATCTATGGTCATGAGCTTTGGGTCGTGACTAAAAGAATGAGATCGCGGATACAAGCAGCTGAAATTAGCTCAGCCTTAGAGATAGGGCTCCGAGCTCCCTCCAGATGTCCGGAGGGCGTAGAGCTACTGCTCCTGTTTCCCCAGGAAGAGCTGGAAAGTGTCGCCTGAAGGAGGGAAGCCTGGAATGATCTGCTCCGCCTACTGCCCCCGTGACCCGACCCCAGATAAGCGGAAGAAAATGGATGGATGGATGGATGGATGCTGTGTTCTAAAGTCACATCAGATACAAATTGTGGTATAGCAATACAAAAGGACAGAACTAGAAATTAAACGTATCAGAAGGGAATTTTAAAGACTCTGTCTGACCAACCAACTGTCCCACAGAGTGATAGGATACTTGAATACTTACCCAAACTACACCTTATAAAGTTTGCTCTGGTAAATGATCAGAAAGCAGATTTTCTTGACAAAGGAGTTGTAACAGAGCTCAAATGTGCTGAAAATTTGATGTGTATATGTTGACTCTAGTACTTATGAGTTAAGAGAACTCTAAAATGCTATCCAATATTTACTAATGGCATAGTCAGCAGCAGGTTCATATCCACAATCCCCCTCCATTGAATCAGACTGCTATTACACTGACCATCAGTTTTCATAGCAGGAGTGATCTGTCAGACTTACGTATCATCTCTCTTCATGAAGACTCCAGCATACGGCTGAGCCAGGCGTACCTTCCTCCGCAGCAGCTCCATCAATGCTTTATTTTTTACCTGACAGGAAGACAGAAGCGAAATCGAGTTTAAAATTTTAGTATCGTGACAACCCTACTCCAAAGAACCAGTTGCTTTTCCATTGGCCAGGAGCCAAGTGACAGCCACGACATGCGTCACTGCATACAAAGCCTTTAACCAAACAACGCCTGTGTCACACGAAAGTCCACACAGGACTCCGGACTAACTCTACTCTATTCTCCATTGTCTTACCAATAGACTCTACAATTTATGATGTTCCCTGAATGCCCCACATAGTAGGCTGCAGTAGCTGCTGTTGGTGGCTGTGGTGCTCAGACTGATGTGCAACCAAAGATGGCTTTAAAAAGAGTAAACTTGGGCATTCTAATGTCAGATTTGTCCAAGATGAAACCGAGTCATTTTTTCTCATATGGTCTTTTCTATGAGCGGAATAAACAAACGTCACTTTCAAGGCCACGCGCTCCTGAGCAATTAACGTTGTATTAACCCCCAGAGAGTAGATACTGAGCAAGATAGTTATCTGTAGTTTAGCTTAGTGCTCGCGCGTAATTAACATTGTACGAACCCCCCCCAAAGAGTAGAGACTGAGCAAGATAATTATCTGTAGTTTACCGTAGTAGTCGCAAGTACTCGACCCAGTGCAGGACTCTGCTGTGAAGGTGGAGACATGCAGCGGTGGTGTATTTAGAAACAAAAAACAAAAATGAAAGAAATTTGAAGGAGCAGCGGCTAGGGTTTAGGAATGGCGGCCCGCCACTCCTAAGTTAATATAGAGGAAACCTTACCTATGTGAACTCTATGTAGTGTTGTGACTCTGCATACCCAACAGCTCTGCAGTGACAGTGCAGGAGTCTCTGGGTGGTGCAATGGGTTCAGCATGCTCTCATGGCTGAAAATTCTTACGCACTTTGTCATCCTGACATTAACATAAGGTATTTATTTATTGAAATAAAACTCTGGTGCCAGTCTGCACGTTATATTGCTGCCCACAAATCCAGTTGTGAAAGTGGAACAGTCCTTCCTTTGGAATCCACATATTGTAGTTGTAACTCAGGCTTTCAGTTGGGAATTTGTAATCACTGTGATATCATCACCGTCATTTTCCCATTTGATCGATCTCACCTAGAGCCACAAAGGGTATTGTACAACTCTGCTGTGAAGTAAAATAATGAAAATAATGAAAATAGCCAACCCAGTCTCAGCAATTCGTGAAATAGTCACGAAGCTTAATGTATTGTTTTGTGTCCTGGGGCACAATTTGCCCAACTTTTTCATGTTCCCCAGCACAAATTTCAAACCAATACATTTCAAATTGGAATTAAAGCCGCAAGCAGCGATGGACAGGTCCTCGCACCTACGCTTGTCGGCCTTCACGCACGGCGGGACTGTGATCCGGCATGTCGAGTTTGGGGCAGATCGGAGCAAATGTGGCCTAGTTACGAGCCACTTCCTGTTTCGAGCCGCGGCGGCGTGCGTGTTGGT
>NW_007577826.1:136761-162314 GCF_000690725.1 Stegastes partitus
TAATAATCCGAGCAGTTCCAATAGGGTCTTCGCACCCTTTTGGGTGCTCGGACCCTAATTATTAAAACATGTCTGGGCCACTTTTTTTCCCCCTATTAGACAGAACATATACTGTGATGTTATGGTCGTTCTTTTCTTCCGACAGTCAGGCATTAATCAATTTTACTGTTATGGCCCATCCACACTAATAACTATAAGATCACTATAAAGATGTGTGCGCCCACACTGACCAACGTTAACATTCTGTAAACATCGGCGCTGTGTATAAGCTCCGTATTCATTCAAATAGAAAAGACAAGAAATATATCCAGGTAGAAAGAAGCTGTTCTGAGATCGCTCTGAAAGTGATTCCAACGAATATCATTCATAGCTATTATCGTTTATTTGTGAATAAATATAAGTGCTATTACTGTGTTTGGGCTACATGCTTGTCGTTACTTTATTCAGACATCAAAATTGCTATCCCGATACCAGCACAGCGAATGAACAGTCGGCCATGCGGGTCCAGTCCTATTTAACAGTAGCACATTTGTCAGTATTTCAATCTGTTTATTTTAGTTTATTAATACAAAAACACAACCCTAGCTGTAAACCCCAAGACAAACTACATATTTCGTGGCATGTCCAATCACGTTGTATTGTAACACTACTGGAAGTTGTAGTTCTTTCTTCAAAATAGCCGTTTCTCCTAAATGGACGGTGAAATATAAAACTTTAAGTGCATTAAGGGATTTAAAATGTTGGGGAACACGTTTTTTGGGCTGAATTTACAAATGAAATTGATATATATCAGTAAAACCTGATTACAGACAAATTGTGAGACGACTTTTGTAGATTCCAGTTCGCACTGACAACTTCTTTAACATATTGACAAATCTCACTTCGGACGAACGGACTGAGATACAGACAGACAACTCTCCATACGCATGGACAAATAGTTTTGCTACAATTATGCCCCCATACATATTCACTTCATGTGAAAAGCAGTTGAGACTGAAAGGACAGAAGCTATTGCATTGTGCTGTCATGCCAAGGAGTGATGCCAAAAGCTGTCATGTTAAAGCCTCATTGCTCAGTTTATGAACATCTACAGCTGCTTTCATCTGAATCAAACTGTCAAAATGTGCTAATACACAGACCTTGATGTGAGTGGTGTTTGCTGTAACCAATAACTGAACCAAACCGTCCTCAGCCCTGAGATTTAGACAGTATCATGGCAGGGTTTCTTGTATTTAAGCTGTATGTGTCTGACACGTTTAAACTATAATTATCATAGTTTATGAATGGGTTTTATACATTAAATAAAGAAATTCTGTGTTTTGCGTTTATCCTGGGGCTGTAGTCACTTTTTGCCAATTGGAAAATTGCATTGTACAAATTAATTCTTTACAGCTAATTCTAACCAGTTAAAGTCCTGGTTCGGTGTAATCCGGAGGTCAGGACACGTTCATGAGAATAGACGGTCCAGCGGACGGTCAAGAACTTCTGGCGGATGCTCACTTTTTGGCACAACAGCAGCGTTTCCACTCCACGGCAGTCCACGGCGCTGCTGGGATTACATCATCCCCGTGCCCTTGAGCCCCACAGAACACGGAGCGTTGCATCATTCTCACCTCGATGATCTTGATGAAGCGGGGGAACACCGGGTTCCTGCTCACAGCGATCAGCGGCACGTTGGGGAACACCTCCGGAACCATCATGGGGGTGAGAGCCGTCATCTGAGCTCCGTTGTAAGGCACTCCTCCCCCGTCTCCCCCAGACTCCTCTCCCCCCGAGCCGGAGCTGTCCGCGCCGTCCTCCCCAGAGAAGCCCGCACCGCTAGCCCGGTTCCCGTACAATCTGACTGGGACACGGTGGGGTCCAGAGGTCGGTGTGAGGAGAACGGTGCGGACGCGAGGAACGGCTCCAGCCCGCATCCAGCGGTGAGCTGCGCTCAGCCGGCAGCCAGCTGTCATGGCTCCGCTCAGCGAGGTGCTGGGGGGGGCACCGGCGCTGCTGTAGGACCGCCGGGGCTGAAGCCGGCTAAGAGCGGAAGGGTCGGTCCGGTGGGCGACAACTCCGGGCCAGTTGGGTTTTCCAACCAGAGCCGAACTTCTGTGGAGCTGTCTGGCAGCGCTCATCATCTTCATGCAGGTCGCCATGTTAATCTGGAGAGTTCTATAGCAGCACGTGACCCACCTGCTTCCGTCAACGTTTGATGACGCGACATTTTAAAGCCACTTCATTCGTTCATTCAGCCTTTACTTAAACTCTGAAGATATTGACTGATGGCAGCCTCATTCACAGTGTAGCCCAGTAAGAAAATAAAATATGTAGGAGCACAAATAAACCTAGATAACAATAACAATATTAAAAGGCAAAGTTAGAAAATGAATACATTGATTACAAAAAAAGAGGACCCCCAACCTCAACATACAGTTCTCTGTAATTTGTATTATAACTATGGCTGGCAATAACTACAAAATTAGTCAAAATGTCCCCATAATCCTGCTCTGAAGGCCCATAAAGCATTTTCACATTTTAATATTATTTAGTATTTTGCAACTACCATATTCTCTGAATTATTCTTTTTTTCCCTAACACTCATAATGAGCAGATGAATGATCCTCGGTCGGGCTGCAAGGTGGCGCAGTTGGTTAGCACTGTTACCTCGCAGCAAGAAGGTTGCCGGTTCGCGTGGGTTCTCTCCGGGTTCTCCGGCTTCCTCCCACACAGTCCAAAAACATGTTGAGGTTAATTGCTGATTCTAAATTGTCCGTAGGTGTGAATGTGAGTGTGCTTGGTTGTCTGTCTCTAAGTATAGCCCTGTGGTGGACTGGCGACCTGTCCAGACTGTCCCCTGCCTTCGCCCGAAGTCAGCTGGGATAGGCTCCAGCCCCCCCGAGACCCTAGTGAGGATTAAGCGGTGTATGGATAATGGATGGATGATCCTCGGTCTACCTGGAGGTGGTCTCGAGAGCATCTTAACATTGTCCCAAAATACATTTACTTAAACGCAATTTTTTTACCCTACCCAACATGCATCCATAGTTCAATTCAATTTAATTAAATTTTATTTGTATCGCGCATTTTACAACATATGTCATCACATAGCGCTTCCCCAAGAATGACTATCACCTGTTTCTTGCATCCTGTCCCATGCTGCATTGCCTCATGATGTGAGTGTCAGCCCTGCAGACAATCCTTGTTTCATGTACATCTTGTCTCTTAAACTTTGTGGCTTGCAGAATGTCTTCTAACAAGCCTAGTGATGCATGGAGGGTTCACAGAACAACCTTATTAAAGTTGTCTTAAGGCAGGTCACACTTGGACCTTCCTCACAACAAATGATTTTCAACCTTCTGATTAGTTACCATAATTGTATTTGGCTTATGTGATCATGTTTCCACATGCACATTAAACATATGTGAACACATGTTTCAAATGGCCTGAATTGTCATTCACAGTCATATTTTATAAGAAGCCGAAGCGATTCTGTTAAGCTCAGCAGACCAAGTCTTCGGCACTGTGGTTATATCAGTAGGCTGGTTCAAGATGAACTGGAAAGTGGAAAGGGGACAGCAGCCTTAGACCTGATCCTAATTTATGAAAATGATGTCAGACAGCTATTAGTCTGCATGCAGTCTCAGTAGTTTGATTATGGCAGGATAGTCTTTTGAAATGCTATAAAGGAGATCTGTGATCTCTGTTCATGGTTCAACCTCTGCTGCGATATTCTTTCTGTGGTAGTGTGGGTACAGGCGGGCTGTACCCCTCTCCTGCATACTTCATACCCCATCCAACATATATGTTTTCAAACTTCCTGAATTAAGAGACAGCATGTGGTTGTTTGTGAAATGAACAGTAGGATCCCGTGAGAAGTCAAACCAAGCAGTCAGCCTGCTCTGATCGTTTCACTTACAAATGCCCCTGGCATTGTCATTGTCCTGGTTTTTCTCCCCCTTGTTCTCTCTCTCAAACATTTCTAATAGGCTAGCTACCCACAACTTTTGTTTTTTGATATGTTTTTTGTTATGTTTATTCTCTTTGAGGGAGCTGTAACACCACTTTTTCTTCTCTTTTTTGCACTCTCTTTGGAATATTTTTAATAGACTAGCTTGCCTGCCGACAACATTGCTTTGACTGGTATTTTGGTCTTTGTTTGTATGTTTCCTCTGAGAGAAATGTAGAGAGGTGAATTTTAAGTTTAAATACGTTCTGATCTGCTGCAATAGCCAGCCATAGTTGCATCAACTCCCAACCCAGAGGGTTTCTGAGTAGGTGCAATTATTGCTTATTTTATTTATTTTTTTCCTTTTCCTTTCTTTTCTTATATGTCGACTGATGTCAATTTGTATTCTTTCTGTCAATGCCAGGGGTATCAAAAATCAATTGAAGAGGAAATGTCTTTTTTTATATTGCTAGAATAAAGGAGCAGACTTTTATTTTGTTCAAGAAACTCATGCTGCACAAACAGATATGACATATTGGAGGAGTCAGTGGGGTAAGGATATATGGCTGTCTTATGGTAACAATAGATCAGCAGAGGTAACGATTTTGCTCGGTAAATTTAAAGACCATGTAATTAATCATTTTGCAGATACAAATGGAAGATGGATAAGTCTCTTAACAGAACATGACCATTTTCAATTCATTCTTTTAAATACATATGCTTTCAATAACAAGCAATTGAACATGACGTTGTTCTCAACACTGGAAAACAAGATTTCACAACTGCTATCAGCTTTTCCCTCAGCTAAAGTTCTATAGGGTGGGGATTTTAACACAGTGATGGATGAAAGCATAGATAGATGGCCTCCCAGAGAGAAACAAATAAATGAATTAGAAAATGTTTGTGACAGGATAAGTTTGATTGACATCTGGAGACACAGGAACTTAGATAAAAAAGCATATACATGGAGCAATAAAGATGGATCTCTTCGATCACTAATAGATTTCTGGTTAATCTCATCAGATATTGAAAACAAAGTGGATTTGGTTACAATAGAGCCAACAGTTCTTACAGATCACAAAAGTGTAACAATTAGGATTAATATGAGAATAAGGAATCATAACTCCAGCAGTGAATACTGGAAACTAAATGAAACCCTTCTACATGACAAAGACTTAAAAAAAAAAAAAAAAAAAAAAAAAAAAAAGCCCAAGAAGTCATAGACAAATACTGGAGACAAGCAAAGATTTATTTTTTTTTTAAATTTTGGACAATGCTGGGAGCTAATGAAATTTGAAATCAGGAACCTGGCTATATTAGTAAGTAAAAAGCTCTCGAAAAGGAATAAAGAAAAAGAATTTCAAATTGTTGGAAAAATTATGAGTTTATCAGGTAGAGTAAATCTGTCAGAGGAAGAGGTGATAGAACTGACAACTGCACAAGCAGAACTTGATAAAGCATACGAAGATAAGGCCAGAGGTGCTTTTGTCAGATCCCGAAGAAAGTGGCTAGAACAAGGTGAGAAATGCACAAAATACTTTTTTAATTTAGAAAAAAGAAATTTTGAACAATCTTCAAAACAAAGTTTGATGAATGGTTTTAAAATTTAGTTCTGGTAATGCTTGATAACGTTAAAGTATATTATGATTAGAATATCCCCCAAAAGTAGACCATTTGTATTCCTGTAAATGGTTGTGCCTGATGTTACTCATATTCTAATTTCTGATTTAAATAAAAGGTCATTTGCAGACTGCACCCCCCCACCAAAAATTTTCACCAGCTGCCACTGTACACCTGCCAGTAATTACAATTACATCCTGCCTTTCACAGCAATCTAGTAAGAAATCAACCAGTAAGCCACCACACTGATGCCCTACTTAATCTCAGTGCTAATCACTGTGGAGCAGAGGTGTCAAACATATGGCCCGCGAACGGGATTAATCCGGCCCGCAAGATGATTTTGCAAAGTATAAAAATGAGCTGTAATTTTTTCCATGAAACAAACTGCTGTTCTAAATGTGTCCACTGGATGTCGCAATTGCAATTTTGTTAAGCAAGCAAACTGTTTATACCACGGCTGAGCAAGTACGCTAAGCAAGTACAGCTAATCTGGAGCTACCTTGTGTTGTTCCTGCGCTTTTACATCTTCTACTTTGGACATATCGTACTTTGGCACCCTCAATACCCCAAGATGTCTCCATCAAAAAAGAGACAAGTGGACGCAGAGTGTTTCAGGAAAGATGGTCATCCTCCTATTTATTCACGGAAGTGAATGGGAAAGCTATGTGTTTGGTGTGTTCACAGCATGTTTCAGTGCTGAAAGAATACAACCTTCGTCACCACTATGAGACTCTTCATGCCAACAAATACAACAACTTTCAAGGACAACAGAGAAGAGAGAAGGTGAATGAATTGTTGGCGGTTCTGAAGAAACAGCAGTTTACTCATAGCCGAGAAGTCAGTGAAAGTTAGCTACCTTATTGCTAATGAAACTGCAGTTGCCTCAAAACCATTCAGTGAAGGTGAATTTGTGAAAACATGCATGCTGAAGGCTGCGGAGATTGTGTGCCCTGAAAAGTGCCAGATGTTTGCAAATATCAGCCTGACAAGAAACACAGTTGCAGACAGGATTTCTGATCTTTCGGTGGATTTGGACTGCCAGTTGAAGCGCAAAGTAAAGTCATTCATTGCTTTTTCAGTTGCAATCGATGAAAGCACAGACATTACTGATGTTGCGCAACTGGCCATATTCATCTGCAGAGTTCATGGCACTTTGACCGTCATCGAGGAGTTTGTGGAGTTTGTGCCAATGACGGACACCACAACAGCAGCTGATATTTTCAGCGTGCTGGACAGGCTCGGAGTGGACTGGTCCCGCGCTGTCAGCCTGACTACAGATAGTGCGCCCTCAGTGATCGGGAGGAAAGCAGGTGTTGTGACAAAGTTCAGAGAAAAAGTGCAGACTGCAAATGGAGGACGGGATTTTTGGACTTTTCGCTGTATTTTGCATCAGGAGGCTTTGCGTTGCAAGGCATTAAAGATAGATAATGTCATGAAGGTGGTTGTCCAAACTGTTAATCCAGAGGCCTGAATCATTGTCAGTTTGACAGCCCTCTCAGAGAGAAAGATCACAACTATGGCCTGCCGTACCACACTGAGGTAAGATCGTTAAGCCGAGGTGCTGTGCTGAGCCATTTTTTTGATCTTCGTGAGGAAATTGAACAGTTCACGGCAGAAAAGGGCAAACCAGTGTTAGAATTTCAGTCCACAGAATGGATGCAGGACCTTGCATTTATGGTTGATGTTACAGAGCACCTGAATAACTTGAACAAAATGCTGCAAGGGCGCAATAAAGTTATCAGGCAGTATTATGACAGCGTATGTGTGTTCAAGCTGAAGCTGTCATTGTGGGAGACGCAACTCGCAGCTGGTGATGCAGCTCACTTTCCTTGCCTGAAAGGTGTGCGTGCGACCCAACATGCCGCAGACATGAAGCGGTTTAAAGACAAAATAACGGGACTATTGCGGGAGTTTGAGCAACGTGTTCAGATTTTTGGTGAACTAAAGAAAGACTTCAAAGTCTTTTGCTTGCCATTCACCGTGAATGTCTCTGATCTGCCCGTCAACATCCAGCTTGAAATAATAGACTTGCAGTGTGACTCAGATTTGAAGGGCAAATGTGCCGCAGCTGCCTTGAACACATTTTATCAGTATCTCTTGCCAGGTTACCCAAACTTGACAGCCTTTGCTGCAAAACTGTTGTGCATGTTTGGAACCACATATCTTTGTAAGCAAGTTTTCTCTGTAATGAGCATCAACAAAACAAAGCTGCGCTCAAGACTCACGCACAGCCACTTGAATAACATCCTGAAATTGACTGCCACTCAGGATGTGACACCTGATATTGATGCACTTGTGAAAGCTAAAAGATGCCAGGTTTCAGGAGTAAAATAATCAGTAGGTAACCCCACGTAAAATGTTGCATGACACACTGCACCCTGATATAGTTCTGTGAAAATGATTGTCTTCTGTGGAAATTTAAAGAAAGTGAACAGTGTGTGATTTACTGCAATCTGTGTCACTTCAGTTTATAAGTTTGGTTTGTTGAAATTGTTCATGCATTGCACAGCTTTTATTTTTCTATCAATAGTATAGCCTACAAGGCAGGGAGTAAATCAACCCTCTTGAATAGTGTCTACCTCAGTTGGTATGGTTTGTTGAGTTAGCACAGGATAATTTGTGGAAATGACAAATGAGGTATTTAATACCTCCACTGTAAAATCTAATAGTTGCCATGACATACATAAATTACTTAACTTTACTAGGTTATCAACAAGATACACTCATTACTGGTATTTATGAAGTGACAGTTACTTGCATGGTGAAAAAAAGTAATGCACTTAATGTTTTGAGTGAAGATTATGTAAGGGATAATGCCCGACGAGGTGTCCATTATCAGAAATTAATGGACGACGCGGAGGCGTGAACCGTCCGACGCGAAGCGGAAGCAACGCCTCCGCGTCGTCCATTAATTTCTGATAATGGACACCTCGAAGGGCATTATCCCGCTTATACCATGGTCACTTACGAAAGATATTACTAAATAAATATTAAATCAATTATTAATACGTTAATGTTGTTTTTTACCGTTAAAATCGTAAGTTTTCCACAACAAGCGGCTGAGCGGACTATTTCATGTCTCTCGTTGTGACGCGTTGCCAAGGTAACCGGTCGGCCGCAGCTATCTATAAAATCACTCATGTTTTTATTGCTGTCTTGCCGTTGTGATAAATAAACTGAAATAACGTATATTAACGTATGTTCTGAGTTTCTGTTGCCACGGTTACCAACTACCGTTTGAGTCAGCGCATTAATTTAGAACAATCAGGTTATTTGACCGGAACTTCTTTATAGGTGTCCTATATCACTTTTTAATGGACACCCTGCAGCCAATCAGAATCGAGTATTCACCCAGACCATGGTATAACACTTTTTAATGGACACCCTGCAGCCAATCAGAATCGAGTATTCACCCAGACCATGGTATAATTTGAGTTAACTTCACTCACAACAATAAGTAGCAAGAGAGGCTGGGGTGACAAAGAAGAAGATGAAGAAGAAGAAGAAGTGTGCATGCGCAGTAGACACATTCAGTCTCCCGCCGGCTCCCGCTCAAACCAGCAAATAGACAGGACAGTCAGACCGGTGCTGATCTCCTGAGTCCCGAGGACACACAACGTGGATGCTTTGCGACTTTTCATTTATTCTTTTGAAGAATAAAAAGGTAAGTTATAAAGTTAGTCTGTTAAAATGTTTTCATGACTGCTACAACTACATTCGCGTTAGCTAGCTAACGAGCTAACAAACAGGCATGGCTAATGTTCAACCAGCAGAACCCGTTCAGGCATGTTTTTTGACGGTTTCCCACCATCGTCCCTTGATCTGCTTAAAACCTATTTGAATGGTTCCAAAGCTGACTTTGACAGTTCCACATTTGAAATGTTGTAGCACGAGTTTTCCGTTTTTCCCAAGTTGACAGTGAAGGCATTTTGGCCAGACTTTCAAAATTTGCAACGTGGAAATTACAATTTTCAGTGAGCACAGCATAAATGTGTTTGATGTAAGGTTAAATGAGGTTCATATTGCATTGTCACTGTCTTTCCTTGGAGAAATGGTGAAGGGTGGAAACAGTAAGTAAACTTGCTTGTCACTAAAGCTAGCCGTGAAGTTGCGTCATTTACGTGTTAAACATAGCCAGCGGTACACATTTTTACTTTAAATACAGTGTGGGTGTGAAGGAAAAATAAGTCACGTGAGTGAAAGCAACAATCTGGATGCGTACATTAAACGTTCGGGTTGCCATAATCCAACACACAGCCATGGTTAATGTACATGGACTAGAGGAGTCGTTTACCTGTGTTTACTCCAGTTGTGAGTCTGTTGAAAAGCTGCTGTTGCGCGCCGGTCTGAAGCCTCATGAATTAGTCCTTTCCTTTTCTCACTTACGCTTTGATAAGCTGTACGTCACGTTAAGCGGCCTGTGACTAATGAGTGAGAAATCAGCTCATTCTTTGTTTTGCATGGGGCAAAAAAGCGGAGAAGCCCCTCTTAATCGTTTCAGTGTCAGAGATGTTGTTAACTTCTTTGACTTGTGTAAGCTGCCCAGGAAACATGACAAAAGCCAATGTTTGAATAACCATCTGACACTGTCTGTGAAAAAAATTGCGCCGTTGTGAGGTAAGATCAGTCCACTCCCATTCTAAGCTGCTGTGCGGAATGAGAAAAGCAGACCTCCGCCAAGCAGCTCATCTCCACCATATTGTGATTTCCAGCCAATGTTAAAGCCCGGCATTCATTTGATCTACACTGTTAGATTAACAGAGAATCAAAACATAGCTTTAGCATTTGAATTAACATTGATATCATTAATAACAAGCTGACGGAGTGATGAACGCTCGTTCTGTACTCTACAGCATTTTTACACTTATGTTATTACTTTTAAGCTGTTAGCTAACGCTATGCTCGGTTGGCATAACTACAGCGATGTTATTGCTACCACAAACAGACAGGGAGTAGCTTAAGCTAAGTTAGTACAGCTTTAGCAATGCAACATAAATGAAAAGCATGACCGACGCAACGAAGCACGCATTAGTCGTCCTGACTCATGGCAAAGAGAGTTAAAGTGAACCAGGAGACATGCTGAGTCATTGTTAATGTCACTACGTGGTTATTAACTTATCAGTAGCGCTGCTCAGCCCTGTCCTGTGATGCTGCCTGGCTGTAGCTTCCGACAGTGAGGGTGTAGGTAATAACTAAAGCCCCAGGTTGCATTTGCCTGGAACTTGACACGACCGAACTAGGACGTGAACCCAAATGCACGACTCGGAAGACAAAGTTCAAATAAATAATCTATTAATGACAATAGATTCTTTGTCGTCAGTCTCTGGCTCACACTCGCAACTTTGGTTTTCAATGAGCTGACCATCTGTCCGTCTCAAACTCTAAAAGTTCAGTCTCAAACATTTCGACAAGCTGCTTTAAAAAGCCAAAATGTAGGCCGCGGTCTGTAAACTAATGCAACCCTTTCAACACCAGCTGAGAACCTGCGGCGGCTTCTGGAATACTACTTGGAATATTGCACAACAAAAAAATCACTCTCACAAGGAAAAACTATAACTATAGAAAAAGGCAAGACAAAGTATCAAAATAATATAAGGCAAGACTGTGGTAAATGCAGAGTATCAAAAGAATACAAAACCTGACTCTGGCAAGACAACGTGGCATGGACTGGCATAGGTTCTCTGACTTCAGACAAGACGAACTGGCACAGGACAAAGGGAGATGCAGACTATATATACCCACACAGGGTAATGGGGAACAGGTGGAAACAATCAGGGCAGGGCAGACAATCAGACAGTGGGAAACACAAGGGGAAGGAGCAAGTTACCTGAAACAAGAGGAGAGTTAAATGTCAAAATAAAACAGGAAACTATGACACATTGACACAAGACAAAAACTTAACATAACTTCTTGGACATGACAGTACCCAGCAGACGAACAGAGGAGGGACTGATGACCTTGGACACTGGATAGGGACCCACAAACCGTGGAGCCAGTTTCCTGGAGACGGCATGGAGAGGCAAGTGCCGCGTTGAGAGCCAGACCTTCTGGCCAGGCTTGTACACTGAAGCGGGTCGGCGCTTCCAATCTGCAGCCCTCTTCATGCTGTCTACACTGCGTAGGAGGACCTTGCGGGCGGCTGCCCAGATGCGGTGGCGACGCCGTACCATAGCGTGAGCCGATGGGACAGTGATCTCCTTTTCTGCCTCTGAGAAGACGGAGCTGGTATCCGTAGACACACTGGAACGGTGACATGCCGGTGGCAGATGTGATGAGCGAGTTGTGGGCATACTCTACCCACACCAGATTCTTGCTCCAGGAAGCTGGGTTCTGCGACACCAAGCATCGAAGGCACGTCTCCAACTCCTGGTTGAGACGCTCTGTCTGGCCGTTAGATTCCGGGTGATACCCAGAGGTGAGACTGACGGTGGCTCCGATGAGTTTGCAGAACTCTTTCCAGAATTTGGAGATGAACTGGGGTCTGAAACAATATCTTTTGGAAATCCATGAATACGAAACACATGAGTCGTCATAATTTCAGCTGTTTCTTTGGCAGATGGCAGCTTAGGCAAGGCAATGAAATGAGTCATCTTAGAAAATCGATCCACCACTGTGAGGACAGTGGTACCTTCAGAGACCGGGAGTCTCGTGACGAAGTCTAGAGAGATCTCAGCCCAGGGACGAGTAGGAACAGGGAGGGGCTGCAACAACCCCATCTGCACTCTGGAGGAGGGCTTGTTGCGGGCACAGATGGAGCATGCTTCCACATACTCCTGAACCTCTCGCTCCATGGAGGGCCACCAAAACCTCTGGGAAATGCATTGCATGGTTCTTTTCACTCCAGGATGGCAGGTGAGCAGCGAAGTGTGAGCCCAATGGATCACCTGTGGACGCATGTCAACAGGAACAAACAAGTGATTCTCCGGACAACCACTAGGTGTCGGATTGCTTCACCTCAGATTCTATTTGCCAAATCACTGCTCCTACCACACGGTTCAGTGGTAGGATGGACTCAGGTTCCTTGGCCATAGGCTCGGGGTCAAACAGACGAGACAAGGCATCAGGCTTGGTGTTCTGGGACCCCGGCCTGTAAGACAACACAAAATTAAAACGATTAAAAAATAATGTCCACCTGGCTTGACGTGAATTCAGTCTTTTAGCTTTGTGAATATATTCAAGATTTTTGTGATCAGTCCATACAATGAAAGGATGCTGTGCACCGTCCAACCAATGTCTTCACTCCTCCAGTGCTATTTTGACTGCCAGCAACTCACGATTCCCAACATCATAGTTCCTCTCAGCCGGTGAGAGCTTCCGAGACAGGAAGGCGCAGGGATGAAGCTTCTTGTCCTTTTCAGAGCACTGGGAGAGGATGGCTCCCACCCCATTATTGGAGGCGTCCACCTCCACCACGAACTGCCGGCTGGGATCAGGAACAGTGAGAATGGGGGCAGTAGTGAATCGTGCTTTGAGCTGCTGAAAGGCCTCCTCTGCTTGAGAGGACCACAGGAACGGAATCAATGGAGATGTAAGTGCATGAAGAGGTGCAGCTATGGCGTTGAAGTTTCTGATAAACCGCCTGTAAAAGTTAGCAAATCCCAGGAATTGTTGAACCTTTTTGCGGCTATCAGGTGTAGGCCACTGAGCCACGGCGCTGACTTTTGCTGGATCCATTTGCATCTTTCCAGGGGCAATGATGAAGCCAAGAAAAGATACAGAGTCAACGTGAAATTCAATCTTTTCAGCTTTTACATACAATTGGTTCTCCAGCAAAAGCTCACGGGGAAAATGGAATTAATAAAAAATTAAATAATGTGAACTGATGCTCAAAAGTATTGCCCTGACCTGACCGCAGATATCAACTTAAGCAAAACCGCCAAAATTTATTTTTAAAAATGTTGAATACTCGAGTTGGGAGTAAATTGTGACCGTGCTCTGGCAGGTCCTTAATAGATTCAAGTTTACTGCTGTTTGCGACACACACGTCCCTTGTGCGTACATGTGTCCGAGGGAGACAGACATCTGTAGAAGATTTGCCTTCGTGAAAGAAGGTGAGTTTAAAGTTGTTTTAATTAACCACGCAGGCACGCATTGTCTTTCATTAATCGCCAAATGATGGTCATGTTTGAATCCAGATATTTGCATCTTGACGTGACACACATATGCGGTATAGCATTTAAAGGAAAAATAACACTATTGCTCATTTTGATCATTGTTGTAACTTGTAATAGCTTGCATTTGCACAAAATAATGGTGGATTAAGAAAACTTTTTTTTGTTTTCCCGAAGTAAATTATCTTTTATTGCTGTCGTGGCATGGGTGTTAAATGTAGAATGCCAACTGAACGGAGGAGGACGGAGGAGAAGGAGCAACAGCTGAGGGAGGCAGCAAAAGGCAGTTCGTCTGTACGAGGCTGGTTGCAAAGCAACAAGCCAGCAGGTGAAAGAAACACGAAAGATGTCACTACTGCTTGGTTAATATGGGTGGTTGACATAAGTCAGACAGAAAACAAACAAACAAACAAAAAAACTTTGCTGTCTTTCCTGATTTTTTGTTGTTATTACTCTACAAATATATATGTGTTCTTTTTCATTTTGTGTTAAAATATGTGTTTTTTCCCCACCATTTTGCTGCTTGAGTCCCTTAAATTGTCATATGGTGTGAAATGAAAGATATTTCATATAAAGGGAAAATTACATTTTAATCCTTCATGAAAAAAATTAACATTATTTTATATGCACTGCAGAACTATTAAATATTTATATATCATATGGAAATTATGCTCTTATTTCTGAGGGTACACATATGCTGGACAGTCACACCAGATGACATTTTTGATGTATGTAAATACATATATCAAAATGTGTGAAATTCTGAAAATGTTCAAATTCTGAAATTCTCAGTAAAAATCTTTAAACACTCACATCTTTGATATTATTGTCATAAAAATGACTTGTCATAAAAATATTTTTTATCAGTCTGTGTGACATGCAAACAGTCAAAATCAGATTATTTGTCAACCACCCATATGTCCTTATTCATGGACTATTTCCTTTTTAGTCTTCTAATAGCAAATATTTATGTCCAGTTAAGATGAGGGGCAACAAGTTGCAGGTGAAGAAGAGCAAGATAAGTCACTTGATGGTAGGGAAGGCCAAACTACTAATCACATGCAAATATTGAAATACTAGAAGCAAAACAACATACTACTGCTTCTACCATATAATAACAAAAGAATAATGTGTGATTGGACAGATGATCAACCAAGCACATCAACAGCCCAACAAGAACCAGAGAAAGGGAGTCAAAGAAGAGATGACATAGGGAGTGAGGACAAGAGGCCATCAAGGGATGATGCAGAGTCGAAGAACTCAGAATTTGATTTTTTTTGTTGAGACTGAACCACCCAAATGACCCTGCCCATGTACTGTGCAATAATCTCAAGTACAATGAGGCTTTCATTAAGATTTCAAATTCAGTTGGCCCTTGCCATCCTGTTGTTAAATTCCCCCAAAATGCAGAGGGGTGATCATTTCAAGCCCACTGGTATGACAATGAGCAGTGGCTGGAATATTCACCACAGAATGATGCAATGTACTGCTTCAGCTGTGAATGAGGAAAAGTTTCAAAGTAGGACAGGATGGAAGTCTTCAGGAATTAGCTTGTGGAGGTAGGCCAAAGTCAAAATAAAGGAACACCGCGGTAGTGAATCACACATGCTTGGCATGATCAGGTGGAATGCTTTTCAAAGAAACACACTGCAGAAGGCTTTTGCTGTAGGTGATTCACAGATGCAAACATAGAAAGAAAAACAGAGGCAGACAAACAGAGAAATCATGTTCCATTTGATCGACATTACTCTATTTCTGGCAAGACAGGGCTTGGCCTTTAGGGACAATGATGAAAGCACATCAAGCTCAAATAAAGGGAATTTTCTGAGTCTCGTGGACTTGTTTGGCCAATGTGACAGTGTGCTTAGGCTTCATCTGGATGTGGTCCATGAAAAAAAGGCATCTTGTATGTCAAATGTTCAGTACTGAAAGACGTGACCGAAGCCACACAGTTCTCCATTTTGCTTGATGAGACATCTGATGTATCACATACTGAGCAGGTGTCCTTTGTGGTTAGATATGTCCATGACATGACCATTAAGGAACGATTCATACAGTTGTGTGATGTCGTGTCCACAACAGGAGAGGCACTGCAGACTGTGGTCATGAAGCTGCTTCAGGAAAATAATCTGGATGTCAAAAACATCTGTGGACAGGGGTATGATGGAGCAGCAAACATGAGTGGCCCTGCGATAGACTGGCGACCTGTCCAGGGTGTCCCCTGCCTTCACCCTAAGTCGGCTGGGATAGGCTCCAGCCCCCCCGCGACCCTTGTGAGGATTAAGCGGTGTATAGAAAATGGATTGATCTAGCTGAAAGTGTCAAAGGCACTGTGTTGTATGTAGCAGTGGACAACTTGGGGGCTCACTCTTTGGCAGGATTCCAGGAGAGTTTTGCAGCAGATCGCTTTTGTCAGTTTTGTCTGTGTAAGCGAGATGACATACAGGTTAAGGAGGTCCAATCAGGTCTACACCAGCCAAGGACAAGAAAGTACCATGATACACATGTGCAAGATGTTACACAGGACCTTACTACAGTCAGACATCATGGTGTTAAAAGGGGGTGTCCATTGAACAAAAACCTGACACACTTCCATGTGGTGGATGGTTTCTCACCTGACATTCTACATGATTTTATGGAGGTGATAATCCCAGCAGAATTGTCACTATGTCTTAAGGATTTGATTAACAAGAAGTATGTTTCCTTCGAGTCTTTGAACAAAGCTATTAGGCAGTTTCCATGCACATTTTCTGATAAAGCTGACCAACCACAGATCATTCCAAAGACCTTCAACTCTAAAGGAACTACTGGGCCATGAAAATTGGTCTCTCCTGAGGCTGCTTCCATTGATGATAGGCCATGACATCCCTGAGGGAGAGCAAGCATGGGAGATACTGATGCTTCTTAAACATATCCTGGAGTTGGTGATGTCATCACACTTTACAGATGAGTTAATCCACTTCCTGGATTGCAAAATCTCAGAACACAGAGAGTTGCTGCAGGAAACCTTTCCGAAATTTCGTCCAGAACATCATTTCATTGAACACTACCCTCAAATGATAAAAATCTTTGGCCCACTAGTAGATGTGTGGATGATGCGTTTTGAGGGGAAGCACAAATTTTTCAAAAAAGTTGTGCACAACACTCACAATTTCAAGAATGTGGCACATACAGTACAGACCAAAAGTTTGGACACACCTTCTCATTCAATGAGTTTCCTTTCTTTTCATGACTATTGACATTGTAGATTCACACTGAAGGCATCAAAACTATGAATTAACACATGTGGAATTATGTACTTAACAAAAAAAAAGTGTAAAACAACTGAAAATACGCCTTATATTCTAGTTTCTTCAAAGTAGCCACCTTTTGCTGTGATTACTGCTTTGCACACACTCTCGCATTCTCTTGATGAGCTTCAAGAGGTAGTCACCTGAAATGGTTTTCACTTCACAGGTGTGCCCTGTCAGGTTTAATAAGTGGGATTTCTTGTCTTATAAATGGGGTTGGGACCATCAGTTGTGTTGTGCAGCAGTCAGGTGGATACACAGCTGATAGTCCTACTGAATAGACTGCTAGAATTTGTATTATGGCAAGAAAAAAGCAGCTAAGTAAAGAAAAACGAGTGGCCATCATTACTTTAAGAAACGAAGGTCAGTCAGTCCCAAAAATTGGGAAAACTTTGAAAGTGTCCCCAAGTGCAGTCGCAAAAACCATCAAGCGCTACAAAGAAACTGGCTCACATGAGGACCGCCCCTGGAAAGGAAGACCAAGAGTCACCTCTCCTGCGATTTCTGAGGCTGGTGACTCGGATGAACATCCGAGTCACCAGCCTCAGAAATCGCAGGTCAACAGCAGCTCAGATTAGAGACCATGTCAATGCCAAACAGAGTTCTAGCAGCAGACACATCTGTTATGCCCCGGTCTAGGGGAACCTTGACCGGTGCCTTCAGTGTGAATCTACAATTTTCATAGTCATGAAAATAAAGAAAACTCTTTGAATGAGAAGGTGTGTCCAAACTTTTGGTCTGTACTGTACCTTGGCTGTAAGACACCAGAAGATGATGGCCTTTCATTTAGACTCCTCAACATTCTTCAAGCCTCCTTTGGAAATTGATAAAGTGCTTGTGTTCATGGTGTTAAATACAGCACAGATATGATCATTTCAGTTGGAAGTTGCTCAGGTCTTCCAGAGTTCATGAAAATAACACACATTGTTGTCATCAACACACAAATCCTGTTTGTCTGCAGGCTTTTGACCACGTGGTACATTGAACATTTATGTTCTTATGAGTTGTGCCTCAGTGGGGCAGGGTCCCTCACTGTCACCCAGCTGTCTGAGCTGAATGACGTTTTCCCCTTATCCTCCTACCGAGTGAAAGGCAATGTGTATGTGACACTTAAGCGGTACATATCATGTTGAATGACAGTATGTGGACTATGCACTAAAGCTGTATTCCCTTTTTCTAGGACCATGGAAAGCTATAAACTGAGAGTCATCATAACGGAACAGAACATACAGAGAGTGTCACTAGATGGAAAACCAGAAACGGTTGAAGAGCTAAAAACCAAAATCAAGGAAAAATGCAAGCTGCAGTATTACTTCAATGTCATGTATGAAGATCCTGATTTCGATAATACCCATTGCAACCTCGATGACATAGTAGACTTTCCAACTACAAGAGCTACTGTCAAGGTCATTCCGCTGCCGGTGACTGCCGCCACCACCAGCACATCTGATGCCTCCTGTGCCTCCGATGACACAGAGATTCTATCCACACACAGCTCAACTTCACCAATGAGACATGAGCCATGGCCGGAGTTTTTCGACATTCCAAATTTCTCAGTTGATGTGGAATTTAGACTGAGACAGGCTAATCTTGCGTATCTACGAGACAAAACACACTGGAATGTACCAAAAGACATGAAGCATAGTATTCTGGAAAAGCTTGCTGAAACAATTTACAAATTTGATACCTACCCAACTGTTGACTGGCTCCAATCTGTGGCACTTGCACTTATCAGCAAACATCCCTGCTTGAGGGAACCAGGTTCACCAGATGGGTGTTCTGGCTGGAAGTATAGTTTGAAATACAAAATGGGGAACTATCGTGGTAAACTGAAAAGAGCAGGATGTATAGAGGTTGTGGTAAATGCTGGAAAAGGAGGCAGACCACAAATGGCTTCAAAAGGCCTCAAAAGACCAAAATGGTATGAGGTTAATTACTTAGCGGACATTCCTGAGAGGCAGAGTGAAGATAGCCTGGAGGCTGAGAGAAAACTTCTGCTTGAAGAAATGAAAAAATGGAACCCCAGTGGAACGGTCATTGCATCAAAGATGGACCAGACCTTCCCAATGAGGAGACAGACCAGAGTGCCATGATGGATCATGATAACTACTTTTGTTGAATATATTGTCCCAAAAAAAATTGCATTTAACAATCTAATTATTATTTTAACACATTTTATGCCACTGATATAATGATAATACAATACTTTTTACATTGCATGTTCTTACATTCGAAAATCAACGCAGCAAAGATGATGAAGGAATGCAAATTGGCATTTATTCGTCATCTTTGCTTTGACTTTGTGTGTAATATACAAACACTTTTAGAACTGGCACAATCTAGTAAAGTCATAAAATTTTAAGGAAAGTTGGTGAAATTAAGCACAAAAAAGGTGTGAAATTTCACATTTTTGCATATGTGCTCTCTTGCTGTCAAAAACATTGGTGTACACAATATACTGAGACGAAAGCTCTCAAAAGCATTTTAGGCTGGAATTGGGATATCAAACTTGATCTCCGAAAATCCCTGCCGCCGTGGAAACGGAGCCGTCACCACTAACCTAAACACAGAAACTGGTCTTTGTAGCCAAATCCGGCCTGTGCGTCACGTCACGCTCACTCCAGTTCATCCTGAGCGCGCCCCCCCCTCGTCGGAGCCTGAGCGCACCATATTCGGGATATTTGTCATTAATTGGGAACGAATATATATACTTTACATTTGAAGAGTATTGCAATCATCCATCCATCCATTATCTATACACCTCATTAGGGCCGCGGGGGGGCTGGAGCACAGCTGACTTAGGGCGAAGGCAGGGGACACCCTGGACAGGTCGCCAGTCCATCGCAGGGCCACACTTAGAGACAGACAACCAAGCACACTCACATTCACACCTACGGACAATTTAGAATCACCAATTAACCTCAACATGTTTTTGGAGTGTGGGAGGAAGCCGGAGAACCCGGAGAGAACCCACGCTGCACGGGGAGAACATGCAAACTCCACGCAGAAAGATTCCGGCAACCTTCTTGCTGCGAGGCAACAGTGCTACCAACTGCGCCACCTTGCAGCCCGTATTGCAATCAAAAAAAAGTATATTTTATTTTATTGATTTGCTCTGTGTGTTAGTATTGATGGCCTTGCCTGTTGTTGTGGGAAGACATGCCATAGATTGCCTTCCCCTGGTATAGAGTGCATTTTCCTTGCTTCACATGAGCTAGGCTGGTAGCATCAGCCATACAATGAAGCAGCCATATAAGTAACTTTGTTGACATTCCTTGTCACTGGGCTGTAATGTTGAGCTCAACAGCACTAATCCCACTTGCTCTGCCACAGTTAGACAGGTAGAATATCTCTTTTGCTCGTGTACACCAGTGGCGATTCTAGGTTTTATTTTTAGGGGGGGGCCAATGCTATATTTTGGGGGGCACCCAATTACTGCGATATTCGTAGATGTAGCCTATTGCAACTTCTCGAGAAGTGTTCTTTACTTACTGTACTCACATTGTATGACTAAATATAGACCTGACCTAATTAAATAGATCTAACAAAATAAACATGATCTGGAAAAGGTTTCTGATCAGAACATACTTGTACAACATGGAATGTACAATAACTGCTTCTTTCAAAAGCAACTCATGACGGGCCCCCCTATAGCTCACCTGGTAGAGCGGGCGGCCCATGAACAGGGGCTGTAGTTCCTCGATGCAGCGGTCGTGAGTTCGAATCCCGCTCACGACCCTTTGCTGCAGGTCTGTCCCCATTCTTCTCCCCCCTTTCCTGTCTCTCTCTACTACTCTAAATAAAGGCAAAGGCCAAAATAATATATTTAAAAAAAAAAAAAAAGCAACTCATGACACTCAAACTGATTCACAGCGTGAAGACTGATGTTGTAAATGTACATGTAAATACACACATAAACACAATGCTCTCCTCTGTTATATTAACAATGTTCTTAATTTGCTCTGAGGAATGTCTGTCTGTCCTGCTCTGCATGTCACCTCGTGCTGATGATGGGCTACAGCTGCTGGAGTGGTCCTGCTTTGGATGCCTGTCCTCAGAACCATCCCCCTAAACCTGTCTGGGTTCACTGGTCTGACTCTCACATGGCTTCTTCTTCACTCTATTCAGGACTTTTGGGCTCTTTTGGACCCCAGGCCATTTGGTTTAGGTGACAGGCATTGTTTTTTTATTTTTAAAGATTTTATTTTTAAATATGCATTTGGAGCCAAAAATATGTCAACTTATTAGAAAATGTATTTAACACTGTATAAAAGTCTACAATGAATACCAACAATTATTTTTGCGCATATTCTTTCTTGGGGTCCAATGGACCCCCAGAGACCTTCTACATATGACAACATGAAAGTCCTGAAAAGGATCAGATAACTAACCATGCTGGCTGTGCCTCTTTCTGACATTTCTGAGCCCTGCTGCTGCTGTAACAGAGACTAAATCACACCATTCAGTTGGAACCCAAACTTGGGATTGGGAATGCCCTGGCTGCTCCCAAAACATCTCTGTGTAAAGTGTCTTCATTTAACGTTAGCACATTTTCCTTGTTTAAAAAAAAACAAACAAACAAACAAACAAAAACCGTAGCAAGATTTCGTGTCACATAATCATGAATGCAGGAACCGCTTGATGGTTATTTACCATCTAGTTGGTACGTTTCATCAGCTTCTCTACTTAATACCATCAACTTTTTGTCATCAGTGTGTTACATGATGAACTAAAGATAATGGGTAAATCTACGAGTTAAGATAAAACATATCAGTAACTCGTTTGTGTTTAATTTACCGCACGTTTTGGCCCTCACCATCTCAGTGTCCATGAGGGAAGAGGTGTGCTTGTTTTATTCTCCAGCCGCTCCCGTCACTAACACTAACACAATACTCTGTTCACCCCGCCCCATAAAGCTGCGCTGTAACAACTAGCTGGCGCTCCTCAAAGAAACTACCCAATGACAAAACAGTATTCCCCCGGGGGCCGAGAGGGGGCCAATCAGATTCCAGCAGGGGCCATGGCCCCTGTGGCCCCTCCCCTCCCTTCACCTATGGTACACGAGTTAGTGCAAGCCAGTGAGGACAGCAAAGGAAACTGAATGTGAGGTAGACTTAAGTACTTAATTTCTTTCATGTTCTTTACACCTGTAAACTGATCAGAAAATGTAAAGGCCTACTTATGTTGATAAAAGTACTATTATCAACACTTGTGGATGTCACATGAAAAATTAATGTGCAAGGCTGCAAGGCAGTGTAGGCAGGACAGATGACATGGTGACAATTTCGAATTGACAATTTCTAACATTCCCCTGTTGTAATGTTTGGTTTCATTACAGGATTGTGACACTGATGAGACGTGGGCACAAGTATCTGTCGGGGTGCTGACTGTTGTCCGTGAAGATGTGCAACTCTCTCCAAATCAGCTCCACCTTGATCCAGTGTCTACTGCCATCATTGTTGAGGGAGGTATTGTAATTACTGATCTCCAGAACCTACCGTAGGCACTCTGCCTCTTGTTTGGGCTGTCATATGCTTTACATTTGGACTACCCTAAAGCCATGAAAAACACTTTTGGCTTCATTCAAAGAGTGATGCTTGGCTTGGGAGAGAACGAACTCTCACCAAAACTGCAAAGTCTTAAAAATCTCCTCGAGTTAGAATGCAAATAAATGTGTAAGTGGTGACATTTGATCTCACTTGTTCATGAGAATGGATTCAGTTGCTTTTTATTGTTCACTAAATTAACACTCTACTCAAATTGTCACCCCAGGGCTTCAAAGAGGTGGTAGATGTATGTATATTCATTCTCACGTATGTGAGATCCATTGGCACTCATAACTCTTTGATATTGTTGCGCTCATTGAATGAATACACTTTGCAATTGTCAGCATGTTGGTTCTTTATCCCAAGGCTGGTCTGTGTTATTGTTATTACAGTTTTAAAGCTGGGTTTTCAGGATTATATGTCAAATTAAAGGTCAGGATTGGATTTTCTTTTTCTCCAGATTTATACCTTTATTTTTTTTTTATCAGCTGGAGAGTATTACTGGCACATTATTGTAACAACGCAGATTTTGGTAGTGTATGTGTAGGCAGACAGTCCAGCAGATTCCATTGTACTCCTACAGCAGAAAGTTTCCAAAATATTTTGGTAGAAAATTTGATGTTTCTGATGTTATTCTGAAGAAAAAGATATTGTTTCACTGTACAATATAAACATGTACATGTCCATTGGATTAATAAATTGGCTGTTGTACAAAATGTTTTATTTGATCCAAAAAAGATCAATATATTGTTATATAGTAGTGGTTTCAGAGTGGCATAATATGTTAACAGACCTGAAACTAATGTGTGATCTGTGACTTTTTGAAATTTAATGAATGTAAACCAGTGCCAGCTTGTGTGGACCAACCCTGTTTTCAAACCTTTGTATTTTTTTCTAAAGTTACCAACAACTCTGCCACCCTTCACTTGTTGGCGTGTTGATATAAAACACAGAAAAATAATTTTAAAAAATGGATATAATTGAACTTTCAACTGTTACTACCTTGATTTATTATGTTGAACTGTAAATCAGATTATATTAGGAAATTGGAACCTGTTTTTCATTCATATATAGATATTTCAAGCACTCAGATTACTGAAGTAACACTTACTAGCTTCTTTCAAGGCAATCGGTTTGCATGGTTTTAGCAAGTAAGTCAGATTGCTGTTCAAGTAAATATAAACTAGAAATGCTACATTGCAGGGAATGTCCCATAAGTTAGCTCAACTTAGATAAGTGTGTTGTATGGACGACACACAGAGTAAACTTCACATGCAATGATTTAGTGACTTAAAATAGTAATTCTGAATAGTCCTTACTAAGTTGAAAGTACATCTAAAGTAAGTTATCAAGTACAAACTACTTGATTGTTTTAGTTACTTACACTCATGTTTAAGTGTACTCTACTAAAAAACACTAGTTAGTACAACTTAAAATACCTATTTCTCTTTACTTATTTTTTTAAGTGCAAGTGGTTTGCATGCTTTTTTAAAGTAATGATAACAATTAGATTTTACAGTGTAGAAGAGTTGTTTTATATATTTATTATTTATTTTGTATTTTGTTCAGTCCCAGATAGGCTGTGACATACAGTTTAATGGCTTTGTAGATACTCTGAGACAAAGTCTAAGTTCCTGTCACTGAGGCATTGTGTTCTTGAAATTGCACCAATTTTTTCCTCAGAATTTTCAACTAACTTGAAGTGTTTTGTCAAGAGGATTATTTGTGATGTGTACATGTTCTGAATGTGCTTGTACTATTTTGGACCAAAGTAAAACAAAGAAAAGAACCTGAAGTTGTTGTTATCTTTAAGTTATTTTGCTAGTTTTGTTAGTTTGGTTTTACCAACATACTCTAAACCCACAAAAGAGAAGCTGATAGATCTTTAGCTTATACTAATTTGTTACTGACACTGGGATGGCATACACTACAGTGTATTGTGGATCAGACCCAGTCAATCTAGCACTGGTTCTTCTCCATTCTACAGGACTGCATGATTGCACAGTTCCAAAACAAAAAGGAAAAAGAAAGAAAACAGTGTGTCATCAAAAGAAAAGCCTTCAAGTTCAAATCATAGCTTTGGTTGAGCTCAAAGCTGAACACAGTATGGACAAAGTGGAGATACTGTAACTTCCACAAAGCTCATATGGATGGAGGAGAAGTAGTATATGGCCAGGAAGAAAATATTTATTCTCAAAAACAAACAAAAAAACCCCCCTCAAAGTTGTAAAGTCAGCCATGAGTTGTTCAAAATTCCACAGATAGATACTGTTTATTGTATGTATTTGAATGCAGTGATACCTTTGAGTGAATGAACACAAAGGGCTCTGCTTCCTGTTGTCCCCCTACACTGTATACTTTGTTTGGACTTGAAAAATTGGGGTTTTGACTATATGAGGTATGCTAGTATGAATATTTCCCATTCTGCAAGGCATCATTTCATAGGATCCAAAAGTTTTACTGAAATAGAAATAGTTTTGTGCAGCTTTCTCAACTGTACAGAGAAATTATACACATGTAAATGTGTTAAAGAGAAAAAACCCTTCAGTTTTTACATTTAACCCTGTAACCTGACGAGTCCATCTGCATACTGGAACTGGTCACTGTTCTCATACTCTAGCATGTCAAGAGCAACCTCACAGCTCTCCTTGACAACACGTTCTTGGTCTCCACGGTAACGCTTCAGCACATCAAGACATTCATCTTTGCCAATGGATCCAAGAGCCTCAGCTGCCTCATGTCGGACCATGGGGTTCTCGCTGGAATGCTCCAAAACTGCACGCAGGGCAGGGACCGCTGCCGGGTGCTGCATCTGACCCAGGACGTAGCCGATCTCATGACGAAACAGAGCACTCGAGCACTTCAGGCCTAGAGACAAACATGTTTTTTTTTGTAACTTCTGCATCTTACTTCCACTCTGACTCAGCAAGTTTTGCCCTGAAGTAGTGATTTAAGAGTGCATCCATGATAGGACCAGGCGGGGGTGGCACAAGCCATCTCACCGATTTCAATGAAACTTTGCCAGTTTAAAGGGGTCCACCCAAAACTACTTCAG
>NW_007577826.1:164154-165728 GCF_000690725.1 Stegastes partitus
CAAGGAGTAAGTCATAGTAAATATGATCAAACACTCTGATTGAAAGTAAAGTCAAAGTTGTAGCTCCCTCCTGATTTGAAGCCGTGTTCTAGTGATGGGAGCTTCAGCCACGTATGAGTCTTCCTCCTCATCTTCGCTTTCTCATCCCTCGGGTACCGGTTCTGTTGGTGCTGGCCTCCTGTTTATTGCGGCCAATCGACTGAAATATCTGGAAATCTGGGTAGATGTCAGCCACTCGTCTTTGGTGAACACCTTCATTCCCTCAGCAGTTCGCATGGACCTCATTTGTGGTGCTACACCCTCAGCCACTGCTTTATTCCCAGTGTCCTCTCCTTGAAGGAAGACTTTACACAAAAACTGGCGCACTTTGGTGGTGAAATGAACAGACCTCTCTGTCTTTTTAGTGCCCAGCCCATGTCAGCTGTTGGGAGCGCATCTTCCGACTGCCTATGGAAAACTAAGCCGGATGCAGACGTGGACAGCTGAGCTGCTTCCATGTAGCTACCAGAAACTGACTTGGACGTCTCTGCCCACTTTTTCTTCCATGTCGTACGTGGAGTCTCTCTCTAACGCCAGAAGGTATTTCCCAGCAGGTTTCGCTGAAGGCTGCTGTGATTTTGGTAAATCTTTATACAACCCTACTCTGGGCAGCAAAGACCACACTCTCTTCTTCGAGCTGAATCTCTTCTACGACTAAAGGCTCCATTGGATGTGCTGCAGGCTGCTGTTCTAGCATGCTGGAAGGGGCACGGAATACACCAGTCAGCATGTCAGGACTATTGAATGCCTGGAGAACCTGTAAGTTCGTCAAGCCTTGAGGGGTACGGAGATGTGCCAGCGATGCCATGGAAAAAAAACTTTACGGATCCAACATTGCAGGCCCACCAAGCGATGATCTTTCCGCTTTCAATGAACACAAAGTTGTTCAAAGACTATATGCCACTCAGCGAGTGCTTGGTCATGTTTTGGGACCTTTCGTCAACCTTGCACACCGCTGAGGAGCAGCCTTTGATGCCTCCATGTGAGTCAAAATCAGCTTTCATGTGTCTGGCCATTTTGACGTCATTGCCCTCATTAATGTAGCGCCTAATGTAACTTTTCAGGGCGGTGGCTCGGCCGTCACGTATGTCTTTCCCAGCATGGGTCTCAGTGAAGTCATAATGAGCTATGAAGACACCAACACGCTGTCCAAAGCTTGGAAGACTGAGAAGAAGAAATGGGCAGAGATAATAGCCTGTGTTGTCAGATCTCAGCAAGGCTTCATTCAGTCTTGATTCTTGTCACTTCATGGTGCCTAGTGAATTTTCAATGATGGAGGCAACGTTGATCAGTTTTGATTGAATTCATCAAATAAGTGTATATATGTACGTGTCTGAAAATTATAATAATAAAGCGTTGTTAGCATGAATAATGCACCAAGGGACCCAGTCACAGTCGAGCGCTAATGGAGGGCTAACATGCACATTTTCACTCAGAATAGAAATAATATCCAGGATTTTTTTTCCTCGTGGCTGTTAATTTAGATTTAAAATGTACGCCATTCCATGAACTTTTGCGCACGCTTATGTGCATAA
>NW_007577826.1:167203-181040 GCF_000690725.1 Stegastes partitus
AAGTTTCATTGAAATCGGTGAGATGGCTTGTGCCACCCCCGCCTGGTCCTATCGTGGATGCACTCTTAAGCAGTCAGTCCCAGCTTGTTCCAGCTTTTGTTTCCCTCCCCGCGGGTTGGCCTACTGTTGTGGTGGTCCTTGATGTTATTTAGCTGCCTCTCTAAAGTGTTACTCGTCTCATGGGCAGACTCCAGCTCCAATACACTGATGTGCTATCTTATCATAAACACAATTAATATCCTTGTTCTGCTCTGCAGCCTAGGTGAGATTAGTGTAGCAGAACATGAACCAGTTCTCAACCCTGCTGCAGGTTCTCATTGTCATGGTCCTCCAGCTCAAAGTGGATCTCCTGGAGAGCAGAACAAGGACCGTTGTCAGTTAAAGATTGTGGAGTTGGAGGACCTCCGGACAAGCGACTCTCGAGAGGCAGCTGAATGATGTTTAGGAACGCCACAACATCAACCTGGAAAGCCTGCAGGTAAGGAAATATGAGACAGAACCAAGCTACGGGACGGATCAGAGCTACCTAGGTAGCAGTGTAAAGTGAAATATTCAGTTGCAGCATCTTTTAATGACAAGATCTCGACAATTCTTTTAAAAATCAGATAATGTTAAATAAAGATCATCCACAATGTAGTATTGTCAGACCACCTCATCCCATGCGAAATGTTAAAAAAAAAAATTAAAATTCAGCAAAAATGACTAAACTTGGTGATGTCCAATTTGCACTGAAACGGTTTTACAGATGATTGTATAAATACAAAAAACAGACAATCTGAAAATCTAAAATCTAAATCTAAAAATAAAATAAATAAATAAATAAAAAAAACAGAACTATGTGGGCCATGTAGAAATCACAAATGTCACCTATCACTGGTCACAAAAACACGTGCAACATGGATTTTGATGTTGACAAGGCACCACGACTGTACACCACTTAGTACTTGCACATGATGTGCTCCACACGTATTAAGAAGTGTCTCATAACTTTTTGATCACCGTTTATTTTCAAGTTCAAAGAGAAATGAATTGAAAACTGAAGTCAAACCATAAAAAAAGACCAAGAGTTACCAGATCTTAAGTTAGAGTTTGGCCTTTTAATGACTGCAGTGATACTTTTATAAAAGGTGAAGTGTTGTAGCCTACCGTCTCCCAGTGCCAGCACAGCTTCCTCAGTACCCAGGTTACGCAGGGCAAACATGGCGCGGTAGCGGTCAAAGAGTGGCAGACTTTGATCCAACAGAATGGAGCGCAGCTCTGACACGTTCTTCCTTGCTGCTGGAGGGGCTGGGTCTACAGAGCAGTACGGGTTCTTATCTGTACTTGCATCCTCCAACTGTTTCTCTTCTCCACTCTGTAACCATTCAAGCCGACGAACAGCCAACTGACAAGTTTCTGCAACCTGCAGAGATTGAATATCGGGTTTTATGCCTGATGCACATGTTTTGTTTAAAATTCTCTAATGTCTCTTTGCTGACGTCAGGGCCCCAAGACTGAAGCACAGTCACAACACAACCAAACATGGGAAAAACACTGGCCTCATCTTATGGTATACTTAGTTTCTTGCAGTGTAAGCATTCTAGTTCCTTAATGATTGTCAAAATCAAATTTTTCTGTTACATTAAATATAAATTTTCAACATAGCTGGTATTTAATTAAGGTCATTAAAGTTTAGTATGCTAATTGGTGAGCCAAGCGCATGTAGTCTGCTGTGGGGCTCCCACCTGGATGTTGAGGGTTCTTCTGTAAATATGTATTTATGATACTATGACATACAGAGTTAAGTGGTTGTGGTGTTATGCTTACACTTCTTGTTCTATCACTATTTTATCATCTATTTTGTATTGAGGACCGTAAATTCATTGCATTGAATTTACCTTTACTTACAACTAATCACTACTTTCAGAATAGAAAATACTTCAGGAATACAACTCAACATACCTTAAAATAAATATGATCCTCTTAAATTACTTCAGCAAAACTACAAGCCCAAATTATAGTGTTCCTTTGCACATTTTGTAAATGGGGTGAAAATGAGAATCTGGTGCACTTTTGGGTATCTACGCCTTGGTAGTTATAGGCTGCTATGTTTTGTGTCATGCTCCTACCTCTATTACAGGATCCTGACTGTACTCTTTCAAAAGGTCCAGAACCACAGAATCACCAATTGCTCCCAGGGCCTCTCCTGCAGACACACAGCGTGTTAGTTAAGATACAGGTACAACACTGTTGCTATAGTCCTCAGCTGTATTTCTATCCTGGGAAGATTAAATATTGTAACTAGTGCAGTGCTCATTCAAAACAAGCCGATTTTTTGGCCTCCAGCACTACTGCAGATTTCACAATGTAATGTCTAATTTGTCAAGTTTTTCTTTTTACTCCAACAACATAACACATCATTTAAACAAAAGAATGATGCTAACATCCAGAAGACCTTTAATACATTTATGAAGGATTTACAATGCATAATTGGTTTATTGAGACAAAGACGCATGTGTTTCAATGATTCCATCATAGAAAATTCTTAGTTCTAGGTATGTGTGTGATTATTGAATTAATATTTTTATGAAATTTAAAATTAATGGGATTCTATGGGAGAACATACTCAACTACAAAAAACGTACTGCTTTGACATATGGACACCTACAGACCGCATTTAAGGCTCAAAATACTCCCAAGGCTTATCCTGAAAATGCATAATTTTTCATTTGCTAAAAATCTTCAGTTTGGAGAGATGTACCGTCAATGTGAAAGCTTTTGTACCTTTTTGGAGATTTTATCAGTGTGTCATGTGACCAGCTAGAGTGTGGAGCAGTGTTTTTTGAAGATCAGAAAAAGATTCTAATCTGCTCTAAAGTGTACAAATTTGTCTCTGTAGGCATATAATTGGCACAATAATATAGCCACAAGGGTGTTCTTTGTCAGAATGTTAAAATCTAACTCCATTGAGCTTTGGTATTTTTGATGTAAGCCTTAATTGATAGGAAACTCACTGTTAAGCTCTCATTCAATGCAAGAGAAAGTGCAGGTAGATTTCTTTTTTAACCCTTCCTTTATGCTTGGCGTGTGGAAACAGGCTGTATATCATCATGCCCAGCAGCTCAAGCTTCAACTGTAAATGTGAAGTTCGTAGTAACTGCCACTTTCAGTCAGGAAACTGTATAAAGTTGTCGTAATTGTCATTAGTCTTTCATGCCTACGGACAATTGAGAATCACCAATTAATTTTTCAGTCTCATTGATTTATTTACACATTTGTATATTTATTAAGATCCACATTAGCTTTGTCATGGAGAGCAGCTTGTTTTCCTAGGGTCCACAAGAAAGATCACACATCAACATGGCACCAACAAATTAAAAAAGCAAAAAGGTGCAATCCCCTCTCTGTTGGATTTCTTAGTTTTGTTTTAGAAACATGAGTGAAACCATTTTTGATCCGTGAAATATTTTTGCAATAATGACATCTCTGATAAATACCGGAGGCAAGGCTTACTGAATTGGAAGCACAGTTTTACACCTCTGAAAGACAACCCAGTAGCTGTGGTGCCCAGTCAGGTAAAGTAGCCAGTTAGCCATCCCTCTGGTAACTGGCCCATACCAATTATCTCAAAATGGCATTTACTCATCCTAAATAATTGTCCGACTGATGAATCAGCCTACTGGTACTTTGCATTCGTAAGGTGTTCTTAATGATGTGCCACTTCTGTGTGTGTGTGTGTGTGTGTGTGTGTGTGTGTTTGGTCGTGAGCTGACCCTTTTCATCCCCATATTGCCTCATTACATGTTTACCTGCTTCATGCCTGACCATGGGTTCCTGCTGCGTGTCTCTCAGAACAGCTGTCAAAGTTGGAATTGCCCGTCTGTCCTGCATTTGTCCCAGGCAGAAGGCCAACTCATGCTTCAGCAGGGCTGATTCATCACTGAAGGCCTTGCTGATCCATTCAATAGCTTCCGCCCCTGACACACACACACAAACACACATTACAGCTTAAGTCAGTTAACAGTGCAAGGTATGACACAGACTTTTTTAAGTGTTCATCGACAAGACAGATTTTTTTTTTGGAACATCTGAGAACATGCTATAGTGTTGTGAACAAAGGTTTACATAAACTTGTAAAGACCATGCATATTATGGCAGTCTAATCACGCCAACAACTCTTTATTTTCTATGAGGGAATGACTGAGATACATGCATCTTTGTGACAAAAAACAAACAAACAAACAAAAAAACAATCATGCAATATGGGTCTTTCATAGATTTAATATAGTTCTTCTGGAAATATGACAAAATCTGCTGTGTCAAATATATACACTCACCAGCCACTTTCCTAGGTACACCTGTCCAACTGCTCGTTAATGCAAATTCCTAATCAGCCAATCACATGGCAGCAATTTAATGCATTTAGGCATGTAGACATGGTCAAGACGATCTGCTGCTGTTCAAACTGAGCATCAGATTGGGGAAGAAAGGTGATTTTAAGTGACTTTGAATGTGGCACAGTTGTTGGTGCCAGACGGGCTGGTCTGAGTATTTCAGAAACTGCTGATCTACTGGGATTTTCATGCACAACCATCTCCAGGGTTTACAGAGAATGGTTCGAAAAAGAGAAAATATCCAGTGAGCGGCAGTTCGGTGGGCGCAAATGCCTTGTTGATGCCAAAAGTCAGAGGAGAATGGCCAGACGGATTCGAGCTGATAGAAAGGCAACAGTAACTCAAATAACCACTTGCTACAACCGAGGTATGCAGAATAGCATCTCTGAACGCACAACACATCGAAACTTCAGGCGGATGGGCTACAGCAGCAGAAGACCACACCGGGTGCCACTCCTGTCAGCTAAGAACAGGAAACTGAAGCTATAATTCGCACAGGCTCAGCAAAATTGGACAATAGAAGATTGGAAAAACGCTGCCTGGTCTGATGAGTCTCGATTTCTGCTGCGACATTCGGATGGTAGGGTCAGAATTTGGCGTCAACAACATGAAAGCATGGATCCATCCTGCCTTGTATCAACGGTTCAGGTTGGTGGTGGTGGTGTAGTGGTGTAATGGTGTGGGGGATATTTTCTTGGCACACTTTGGGCTCCTTTGTACCAACTGAGCATCATGTCAACGCCACAGCCTATCTGAGTATTGTTGCTGACCATGTCCATCCCTTTATGACCACTGTAGGAGCCATGAGTAAGTCTGTGTTTTTGTTGCCAGGATAAAGAGCACATTGATTATTGTTGTTTTGATTGTGATCCTTTTTTGATGGACACATTTGATCGGGAGATAGCGGCTCCCGTAGATGGGCGGGGATTTAAGCTCACCTATTCACCACTTCACCTGTGCTTTTGTGAGGAGAAGAGGGAGAGTGGGTGAGCTGGGTCGCCGTATTTTTTGTTGACCGCTTTTTCACTTTTTCGCTATAATACTATTTTGATTGCTATTTTATTTTGATTACTTTTATTTTGAGCTTTTTTTCATACGAGTTATGATCCTGTTTTCATTTAATAAAAGGCTAAACTTATTTATAAGCATCTCCGTGAATTATTATTTAACCGCGCGTCAGACAAACAGACCCAGGCTCAGTCTCTCAGCGACACAAGAACTTGGATGTCGCTACAACCACAGAGTACCCATCTTCTGATGGCTACTTCCAGCAGGATAACGTGCCATGTCATGAAGCGCAAATCATCTCAGACTGGTTTCTTGAACATGACAATGAGTTTACTATACTCCAATGGCCTCCACAGTCACCAGATCTCAATTCAAAAGAGCACCTTTGGGATGTGGTGGAACGGGAGATTCGCATCATGGATGTGCAGCCAACAAATCTGCAGCAACTGCGTGTTGCTATCATGTCAATATGGAGCAAAATCTCTGAGGAATGTTTCCAGTACCTTGATGAATCTATGCCACGAAGGATTAAGGCAGTTCTGAAGGCAAAAGGGGGTCCAACCTGGGACTAGCAAGGTGTACCTAATAAAGTGGCCGGTGAGTGTATATATACAACTGCAGTTATAATTTTTGTTGATGTAGAAAGCTGTGTTAGCCAAATTTTCTAAGTGACATTACCTCATTCCTTCTTGTGACAACTGACTACAGCTGCTGACTTCTGAGCCAATTAAAATAGGGCCTACTGACACTCATTAGACCAAGCCACAAACACTACAAGGGGAAAGTGAGGAGCTAAGTACAGATCTGAAGAAGCAAATCACTGACTTGACCAAGTCAGGAAAGTCACTTTGAGATATTTCAAAGCAGATTCACCTTCCGAAATCATCTATGCAAACAGTTGTTTGTAAGTATAAACTGCATTACACAGTTTTATCATTGAATCAGGAAGAAAACACCAAGTATCACCTGCTGCTGAGGAATAAATGGTCAGGATGATCAAGAGTCAACCAAGAATCACCAAAAAGCAGAAGATCATGGGCTGAGAGGCTGCCATGCGAGAAGGAAGCCCTTTCTCCAAAAATAGCACCTTAAGGCTCGACTGAAGTTACTGCTGATCACATTGACAAAGAAAGTGCCTTCTGGAGGAAAATCTGTGGTCAGATGAATCAAAATTAAGCAATTTTCCCAAAATGAACAGAAATATTTTTGGAGGAGATAAGGTCAGGTCTTTAACCTACTGTTGAACATGGTGGTGGTAGTATTATGCTCTGGGGCTGTTTTGCTGACAGGGAAATGGGTGCTTTAAAAAAAATTGAATAATGAAAAAGGAAATCCTTAAGTTTGACTGTATCAATTCTGTGAAAAGGAGTGGTCAAAGATACAAATAAAAGCTTGCCAGAAGCTTGTGGGTGGCTATCAACAGTACCTAATTGAGGTGAAAATGGCCATAGGACATTTAACAAAATAATAGAAATGCTGTATGGATATTTTTGATTCAGCAGATTTTGTCTTATTTCCAGGAGACCTGTAATAAATCTAAGACATAATCAATATGCATAATTGTTTTGGGGTTTTTTTTGACAAAGATGCATGTGTTTCAGTCATTCCATCATAGAAAATGAAGAGTTGTAGGAGTTACTGGAACTCAAAACTGCCACAATGTACATTGTCTTTACAGTTGTATTTAAAAATTTGTTCACAACTGTAGCTAGAAGTGATTGCAAATGTATTTTCCGAATACATAATGGAATAGAATTAGAATAGAATTATTTTTATTGATCCCCCATTAGGGGAAATTTACACACCACAGCAGCATCTAAAAATATAGAAAGAAAGTAGAAGAAAATAACAATAATTAAGTAATAAAATACATATGTACACAAGATGACAAAAATAGCCTATTGAATGAAAAAGAAAACAAAAAAAAAACCAAGAGTTCAAGTCCAAAATGAGGTCATTTCATGAGAGTGAGTGAAACATGCAAAAACAAACACTGCTTCCATCTGGGATTGTTGCTGTTGACTAGCATCTGACTAGCTTAACTCCAGTTTTGAATAGGTCCAACTAAACCTTAGGTAGGAAGGGTTAAAACACAACTGTGTGCTAAACTAGATCTGACTGCTGTGCCACAGCAAGCATAGGTTCAGCTGAAACACAACTAAACTGACGCTAAACCTGGGGTTTAGCCCACCTACATTAACTGTGTGTCATAAAACATTATACTATGGAGCAACATGCAAAAGGAGACAGGAATCTGCCTTATAGAACCATCTTTTAAGGCAGAATCACAATCCATGTGCTGAATCACAATTCTCCCCACTGATCTAGTTGAATTCATGTGATCCCATCATTAGCCTGTCACTTCAACTCTGGGCTAATTACCCAACAATCCTGTTTTCACTCTAATGTTGTCCACTAATTTGAAGCCTGTAGGCTTTCCACTCTGTAAGACTAGTTAGGCAATCAGTATCGACCTATAAAGCTCCCATCAGAGAACACAGAATGACTAAATGACTCTGTGACTCTCAACTTTGTTACTAAGGAGAACCGAGACACTACCTAACATGATCCCAGATGGTTGTTAGCTGCTCAGATAAACATTAGTGCAACAGCTGCAACATTTATGGATAGACATAAGTCCAACTGCAGACTGATAGATGTAAGTAACTTGCTAGTTTTGAATGCAAAGCACCAGCTAACCCACACATAACAATAATAAGCTAAGCAAGAATAAAAGCATGAAATGCTCCATACTGTGCATTAGGTTAAATTAACCATCAAACTTATTAACGTATGGAGTGAAAGCAACTTTAACACTATCAACCAATTAATTGTCTGACTTCTGCATAGCCACTTAATTAATAAATTAAGGGATTAAAATGATAGACAGCACAGTATCAGGGACAGTTTTTATTAGCTTACGTCAATTTGAACAACTTTTGGATCTACATTCACATTCTCCAATAAGAATTCGTCTGAAAAACTCAACATGGTCACAGCTGTGTCAGTGTTTTGTGGGCATGTTTTACCTCCCAGGTTCCTCAGGGTGAATAAAGCTCTGAAGCGCTGGGTCAGGTCCTGTCCCGGGTCCACCAGAATCTGTCCTATTGCTGCCACCTGCTTCCCACTGGCCATACTGTGACAAAGAGGGACAGACAGCACTATGTACTACAATTCTTGATATAACGTGCAGCACCTTTCCCCAGCTATTACTACCCAACCTGTTTATTTTAGCTACCTCTTAATCACTTGCCAGTTTTAATATTCCAAACTGATGTGCTGAATGAAAATATTCAAATGTTCATAATATAAAATTTATTTAAAAAAAAAAAAATAAATCAAACAATTAAAAATTAGTTTTAATACATTCGTAGAGAAAAAAACAAAAACAAAATTGTCTTGCGTGTGTATTTTTATATACTGCTCAAAAAAATAAAGGGAACACCTAAACAACACAATGTAACTCCAAGTCAATTACACTTCTGCAAAATCAACCTGTCCAGTTAGGAAGCAACACTGATTGTGAATCAGTTTCACCTGCTGCTGTGTAAATGGAACAGACAACAGGTGGAAATGAGAGGCAATTAGCAAGACAACCCCTATAAAGGAGGGGATCTGTAAGTGGTGACCACAGACCACTTCTCTGTTCTCATTCTTTCTGGCTGATGTTTTGGTGACTTTTGCATTTAGTCAGTGCTCTCAGCCCTAGAGGTAGCATGAGGTGGTGTCTACAACCCACAGAAGTTGCTCAGGTAGTGCAGCTCATCCAGGATGGCCCATCAATGCGAGCTGTGGCAAGAAGGTTTACTGCGTCTCTCAGCACAGTGTCCAGAGCATGGAGGAGATACCAGGAGACAGGCCAGTGCACCAGGAGACGTGGAAGGGGCCATAGGAGGGCAACAACCCAGCAGCAGCACCGCTACCTCCTCCTTTGTGCAGGAGGACCAGGAGGAGCATTACCAGAACCCTGCAAAATGACCTCCAGCAGGCCCCTAATATGCAAGTTTCTGCTCAAACTGTCAGAAACAGACTCCATGAGGGTGGTATGAGGGCCGGACGTCCACAAGTGGGGCTTGTGCTTACAGCCCAACACCATGTAGGGCGACTGGCATTTGCCAGAGAACACCAAGATTGGCAGATTCACCATTGGCGTCCTGTGCTCTTCACGGATGAGAGCAGGTTCACACTGAGCACATGTGACAGAGTCTGGAGACACTGTGGAGAATGTTCTGCGATCTGCAACATCCTCCAGCATGACCAGTTTGGCAATGGGTCAGTAATAGTGTGGGGAGGCATTTCTTTGGAGGGCCGCACAGCCCTACATGGGCAAGCCAGAGGTACCGTGACTGCCATTAGGTACCGGGATGAGATCCTCAGACCCATTGTGAGACCATGTCTGGTGCAGTGGAGAGCTGGACCCGAATAGCCGACTATTCGTTTGCTGTGCTGGAATCGGGATATCAATTTTGATCTCCAATACCTGGAATAGATTTAGTTTCTGGTGGCAAAAACGTCTGCCCTTATGTGCTTTTCTTGTGTCTAGTCAGTTTAACATTGCTACCAATCAGCATAAACAACCTCAGCATAAAAGCATATTTATTGCTAAAGCCTACTATATTGGATGTCAAGTAAACAGGATTGTTGTAGCTAAAATGAACTGACCTTGTCTCTTCACGTAACAATACTGTGGCTCCGTAACTCTGCTGTCGCTCTCAGGCTGCAGGTTGACATGTAGCTCCTACAGTTTCTAAAGACAGAAAGTGGTTTCAGGTTTTTGATCTGACGTTGCTGACGTCAACAGTCCCAGTGTATTGTACTCTTGTGTTTTATTTGTCTGTTTTCTCTCTCTCCCAGTCTTTACCCTCAGGCCAGCCAGTCATGGCAGATGTCCACCCTCCCTGAGCCTGGTTCTGCTGGAGGTTTCTTTTTCTTTCTACTGCCCAGAAGGAGCTGCGGATGGGGAGTGATTTGGATTTGTTCAGTTGCTCTCTACAATTTTGTATTGGTCGTGACCTTACAATGTGTAATGCCTTAAAATGACATATGTTGTGAATTTGCCCAACCTTAATAAAACTAAATTAAATAATTATTTAATGTTAAAAGTCAGTAACTAGTCTCACTGCCATGATTCAAATAAGCCAAACCCATGACATATTAGAAACTTAAACTTATGTAATAAATTTAGGTAATTTTAGTCACATGCTGTTCGTGTTGTATTAAGTTTAGAGTGTTTCATGCCTTTCGTTGACCACACATTCTTACAGCTCTTCATACCGGGCTGCTGGCCACGTTTCAGGCCGCACGCTGTTGTTGCTGTAACTCTCCAGCTGGAGTTATGAAACACCAGCCTGGCTGCTGCTAGCAGTTAGCTCACTGAGTTAAACCGTATTTATCTCCAGCTAAACACTCACCACAGTTATACGGTAGAGAATTCACAAACACAACACAGGACGGTGGTGGCAGCTTACCTTCAGGACGAGAAGGTGACGATCCACACCGCTCCAGCTGGAATCCTCCATCGACAGAGCCCCGCTTCTTCTTCCCTGAGGTCTATCGGCGGTCAGCGAACAGTGACTGTAGGTGGTACCGCCATCTTCTGGTGTGGAGGAGAACCACTGTCTGGCGTTGACAACTTCGGTGAAACCATCCATTTTCTTTGCACCACATTATCCTCTGTATCCTCCATACCATACTGTACTGTATGGAGGATACGGAGGATATATCCATATATATGTATGGAAATCAAATCCCCTGATCTAAAGTACAACGGAGAGGGTAGAGGTTGGAAAATGTTGAACACATTCTAATATTCATGTGCTCCAAATACAAATAAAACTGCAAGCAGCGTTGGACAGGCCCTCACGTGTCCACGCGTGTCGGACACGACGCACATCAAGGTGCGGTGCACGTCGGGGTTGTGGTAGAAATGTGCTCTGGGCAAAGTGACAATCACCGAACCATATCCCTAACTGAATTTGAGGTTAATAAGGTCAACTGGCTAATAATAGCAAATACAAGTGTAAAATGTGTCCTTTCCCATTTCCAGATGGTGGCGCTGTGACTGTGAATGGATTATGGGGTGAGAATGTCATCAAGGCAGGACTCTCATCCAACATGTAAAGTCTGAGGGGCTAGAACTAAAAGACTAAGGACAGTTTCCACCTGAGAGCTTGACAGCTATCTCCCTCCTCCTGACAGACACACACATTGCCAAGGCTCTTCCAGATACAGACACCCCTACCATCACCCCACCACTGCTGACACACACACACACAGTCCTAACAGACAGCATACTAAGCACACAGGTGACCCACTACCTCACACAGCCTGGACACTGCACTGTGTTTACACCTTTTTAGAACGTTTATACTTGAGTATTTACAATGTTTATTTTCATATTTGAGTGCATTTGTGTTTACACTTTATTAAAAGTCTGTTTTTATGCCACTTTTCTTTTTTTGGGTGAAAGCCAGGACCTCCAACTGTAATTTTGTTGTGTGTACGGAGGCATATGCATAATGACAATAAAAGTATTCTGACTGTGATTGTGACTGAGGCAGAGTGCAGCATGCAGAGGGCAGGGAGACAGCACTTGCTCTTTCATGGTGAAGCATCAAAGTTCAGAGGACCTCCACAGACACGCCATTTGATGAAAATTCACAATTTTCAGTATGAGTCATCATCAACATCTAAAGGCTCACGACACCACATTTGAGGTTAATATGGTCAATCAGCTAAAAATAGCACATAAAAGTGAAAAACACGTACTTTCCTATTGCCACAGCAGGTGGTGCTATGACTATGAATGGATATTGGCATATGGGTTTCATCAGGGCAGGAGTGTGATCAAGTATTTAAAGTATTTAAAGAGCACGTACAGCAGGGGTATTCGATTAAATGTCACTGTGGTCCAGTCAATAAAATTTCCTCCAAGTAAAAGGTCCGAACCAAAGTCCAGTTTGTGCCTTATAGTCGTCCCCTATGGCCACATTTTCATGGTTTCAACAATACTTATTGTCAATTTTTTAATGCAGGGTATGTTTAACTGAGTGCACAGTTAGCTCTTTTACCATATATACAAGTAGTCCCAGGCAAAAAAAAATTGAGGCCTTTATTTTAGATTAGAGAAAACAAAAACCTCAGAATAAAATACATTTAAAAATGTGCAAACAGAACCAAATAACCCTGTTATCTCTTAAATTAAAGAGGTCTCAGCCTAAAGAACTGAAGGCCTCCATTTCAAGTAAAAAAGTCAACATCCTCAGAAAACAATAAATAAAAGATTACGTTTGCAAGTTGCTGGGCTGTAAATGTATGTGTGATAAGTTGGATAGATCTGTCATATTGGGCTTGCAGCTCGGTTTTGTGCGTGCCCTCAGCTTGGACTTCAGGGGATAACTTTGCTCAAAAGAGCTGTGCTTTGTTTCGTAGTTCATTGCTACTTTTAATTAATGCCACGTTTTCAGAGCATATGAGGCACACTGGTTGTGAACTGCCTGATTGAAGCATGAACATGCATTTCCCTGTCCACTCATCTTCAAAGCAGCTATTTTCCTGATCAGCCTTCCTTCTCTTGGAGCAAGCCATGCTGTCATCACTGTCTCTTCCTCTCTGCTCTGCTGTATAAGCAAGCGCAAAGTGGCAGCGACAGCAAGCTGTGGCAGACAAGACATGCTTCCTTTTTGATGGTGAATGATCAAATCAGAGGGCTGTCAAAGCCACACCCTTCAGTGAAATGAACACCTTTTGATAACTTTTTACCTTCAAGGTGTACTCTACACACTACCTGAATTTCAGCGCTCTGTGACTTACCCCCTAACAGAAGTTTGCTCAGGGTGGAGAAACGAAAAATTCAAATTGGCGGACTTTCTTTTGGGTTTAGGTAAATGGCTACCACTGGCTTTTTTGTGCGTCTACCAAATTTCATGGATGTAGGTGAAAGGTGCTTTCCGTGGTAGATGTTACAAATATACATAAAAGTGTAAAACATGTTCTTTCCTGTTGCCAGCAGGTGGTGCTATGACTGTGAATTTTATTTATTTATTTTCAGTTTTATGTTTTTATTTATTGCTACACAAAGCATCAGTCACTTTTGGAGTATTAATGGCACTACTTGGGGGTTTCACAGCTGCTCCTTTGCCATCTCAGTCATTTCACAAAGTTTACACATGACAAGCTTACTAAAAAAACAGACACTCTTTGCTGGTTAGTTCTGGAAAGCTAATTTGAAAGGTCAGCATCCTTCCGCGAGAAATGGTCTTAAAAAGACGGAAAGAATTTCAGCATTTCAATATTTTTTGGTACGTAAACTTAAGGGAAAGTGTGAGTATGCCTTTTCACACGCCACTCCTGCTTTCTCTTCTTTACAGAGGTCTTCGGGGGGAGTGGGAGCAGGGGTTTCATCAGGGGCTGCAAGGTGGAGCGGTGTTTATTATTATTATTATTATTATTATTAT
>NW_007577826.1:181278-208245 GCF_000690725.1 Stegastes partitus
CCCTGCCTTCGCCCTAAGTCGGCTGGGATAGGCTCCAGCCCCCCCGCGACCCTAATGAGGATTAAGCGGTGTATAGAAAATGGATGGATGGATAATAATAATAATAATAATAATAATAATAATACATTTTAATTAGAGGCACCTTTCTTGCCATTCAAGGACACTGTACATACATTAGACAAATCAAAATAAAAGAAACAACATTAAAATGATTAAAATCACTAAATTAACAGACAGAACAACATGCTTCAGGTGGAGTAGGGAGTCTTAAACAGATGAATTTTGAGTTGTGATTTGAATTGAGGGAGTGAATTGATATTTCTGAGTTTGGGATGGTAGTGAATTCCAGAGACAGGGAGCAGAGCAGCTGTAAGCTGCCTTAAATGTTAAAAGGACGATTAGCCAATGGAGCTGTTGGAGGACAGAAGTGATGTGGTGGATCGAGGGGGTTTGGGTTATGATGTGGGCAGCTGAATTCTGGACCAGTTAAAGTTTATGGAGGGATTTGTGAGGGAGACCAAAGAGGATAGAATTAGAATAGTCCAGATGGAAAGTGACGAGACTGTGGACGAGGATGGCAGCAGTGTGGGGGGAAAGGGAGGTGCAGAGGAGGGGTGATGTTACGTAGGTGGAAGTAGGGAGACCTGGTGATGTTATTGATGTGGGATTGGAAGGATAATGTACTGTCAAGGATGACACCCAGACTCTTAACCTGGGGGGAAGGTGAGATGGTGGAATTGTCAATTGAGAGAGAAAAGTCAGTTTTGGATAAGGTGGATTTGGTGTCAATGAGGAGAACCTCAGTTTTGTTACTGTTTAATTTAAGGAAATTTAGGGTGAACCAAGTTTTTATTTCAGAGATGCAGTCAGTGAGGGAGGTGGGCGCAAGAGTGGACGAGGGTTTAGTGGTGAGGTAGAGCTGGGTGTCATCAGCATAACAGTGGAAATGAATGTTACATTTACAGAAGATATTGTCAAGGGGAAGAAGGTAGATGATGAAGAGGAGGGGCCCCAGGACAGAGCCCTGGGGCACACCTGAAGTGACAGAGGAGGGGGTGGATTTAGAGGACTTGAGTTGGATGAACTGAGTGCGGCTGGAGAGGTAAGAAGTGAACCGGTCTAAAGGAGTGTGAGTTATGCCAATGGAAGATAGCCTGTGGAGGAGGGTGGAGTGACAGATGGTCAAAGGATGCACTCAGGTCGAGGAGGATTAGGATGGTGGAGAGTCCAGAATTAGCTGCCATGAGGAGGTCATTTGTGATTTTGTTGAGTGCCATTTCAGTGATATGGAGTGGACGGAAACCGGACTGGAACTGTTCGTACGGGTTATTATGGACTCGGTGAGAGCGGAGTTGGGAGGCAACTTCTTTTTTTGAGGATTTTGGGGATGAAGGGTAAATTGGAGATAGGATGGAAGTTGTTGAAGTTGGACGGGTCAGCGCCAGGTTTTTTCAAAATTGGGGTAATGGCAGCAGTTTTGAAAGCTGTAGGGACAGTTCCAGTGGTGAGAGAGGGAGCATTGTTGCCTTGCCAGTTCCCATCCTGGTGAGGACACCCGGGATCTTTCTGTGTGGAGTTTGTATGTTCTCCCCATGCAGCGTGGGTTCTCTCTGGGTTTTCTGGCTTCCTCCCACACAGTCCAAAAACATGTTGAGGTTAATTGGTGATTCTAAATTGTCCGTAGGTGTGAATGTGAGTGTGCTTGGTTGTCTGTCTCTAAGTGTAGCCCTGCAATAGACTGGCGACCTGTCCAGGGTGTCCCTTGCCTTTTCGCTGAGTCAGCTGGGATAGGCTCCAGTCCCCCCGCAACCCTAGTGAGGATTAAGCGGTGTATAGACAATGGATGGAGGAAGGTATGTGAAGTTTGAGGTAGATTGGAGCATGTACAGGGTCATTAGACATACCTCCTTTTTGATGGTGAATGATCACATTTCAGAGGGCCGCCATTGCCACGCCCGTGGACTTTTGTGGAGCATTTTGATAACTTTTAATCACCAAGCCCTGTTGTATGCGCTGGCCAAATTTGAAGCATGTAGGAGTTAAGCCCAAGGAGGAGCTAACTTTTGAATAAGACAAACATCACAAAAAATTGCAGTTATTTCAAAATAGCGGACTTCCTGTTGAGTTTGCAGAATGGGTCAAAGAGGCTTTTTTGTGCGTCCTGATGTGTTACATATATCTATCAAATTTCGTAGATGTAGGTTAAGCGTACTGCGGGGCTAATAGATAAAGTGTTGTAGGGGGCCATTTTGCCAATCAGGCACACATTGTCTGTCTTTGAGCCGATAGTGACTTGTATGCCAATTTTAGTGAGAAATTTTCATGAGTTTTTGAGAATGTTTCGGCCCTCAAAAACATGTTTGTTTTGTGCGGAGAATAGTAATTCCTTGCATTACAACAGGGTCCTACGCACTGTAGTGCTAATGAAGAAAGAATTAGACGACAATGAATAGCAAGGAAGGTTGGATGAAGGTAGTACCTCAAGAGGGGTACTAAAATTCCAAATGATCTGTGAATTATTGAATACAATATAGAAAAAAATTAAGGAGAAGTGAGGAATAAAAGTCAAGGTTCTTTCTACCAACAAACGGGAGAATCGTTGATTTATTACTGAACTGAAATTGCTAGGGTTTATTAGGGTCCAAGCACTCAAAGGGTGCGAAGACCTTATTGGAATGCTAGAGATTATTAGGGTCCGAGCACACCAGTGCAAGGACCCTATTGAAACATTTGTGATTATTACGGTCCGAGCACCCAAAGGGTGCAAAGACCCTGTTGGAGCGCCAGAACACAAGACGTGCTGTGTAACTGGCCTGTGCCTACTCCAATCGGCCTGAAACTTTACACATGTGGTCTGAGTCTCAGCCACAGCGCGTTTCCACCACGGCCAACACGCACGCCGTTGCGGCTTGTGACTAAACAGGAAGTGGCTCGTAACTAGGCCACACATGCTCCGATCTGCCTCAAACTCGACACGCCGGATCACAGTCCCGCCCACAGCACGTTTGTGCCACACCCCAACATGCACAAAGGCCGACAAGCGTAGGGCAAGGACCTTAATTTTAATAAAAGCCGCAAGTGATATTTGACAGGTCCTCGTCTAAAGTGTGTAAAGTTTCAGGCCGATTGGAGCACGCACAGGCCAGTTACACAGCACGTCTTGTATTCTGGCGTTTTATTGTGTTGTGGCCCAATTCAGGGGGTCGCCATTTCCATGGCGTCAGACTTGTGCGGACCATTTTACTAACTTGCAATCACCACGTCCTGTAGTTTGTGCTGGCCAACTTTCAGGTGTGTGCGACCTTCCCTATAGGAGGAGATAGATTTTGAAAATGGCGGAAAATGTCGAAAAGTCAGGCAAAGTCGCCAAAAGTGTTGCTATGACCGTTTCTCAATACTCAAGTACGCAAGTCCGTACTTGCGTTCTCGCAAGTCCGTACCCGCTAGTCTGTACTCGCGAGTACGGTCTAGCGAGTCCGGGAGAACGCATCGCCGTTTATGTGCAATTGGGACAGCAGCGTACTCAATGACATCACCACCTCGGCTCATCTACTTTGATTATCTTTACCGTGAAAAACAACGAAATTAAATGAAATACTAGAACACAGCTCTGCTGAAATACGTTTTAATATATATATAAATAATATGTATACATGTTGAGGTTTCTAAGGTCATTATACAATCTTTATTGAAGCCGTTAATTTGTTGACAGCAGTGTCTAATCAACAGGTCAGATGTTGGAGGAAAATGTAATTGTGGCCTTAGCAATTCACATCAGACTATTCATCTTTCAGGAGGACGTTCATCCAGCTGGCCCTCCACTAAAACATTGCTTAAATGTTATTTTTAATGCATAGTAACAGTCATAAGAATAGAACAAGGCTGTACTACAGGTAATGAAAGCAGGAGAATAATTCAGACGTACTGTCAAACCGGCAACGATTTTGGAGATGTGAGTGTTCCGGTTTGACGGTCACCGTCAGATAAACGCAAAACTACATATATCCCTGTTTGACCACTATGGAACCGTCAGAGCCAGCGGCAGACTTCAGAAAGTCTTGCCGACATTAGGCGGCTCTCGGCGGCTACTGTGAGCGCTGACACAGCTGTCAAACTGGGACACTTACATCTCCGAAATCGTAGGAGCCCAATTTTAAACAGGCTTTATCGTGATAAAATGACCACATATTTGGTGTTTATACCACTACTTTCTCGCCTCAAATAATCATAAACCTACAGTTTGTGTCACAATAACAATAGTATTTACAAAAAAGCCTGTGTTACCGTTGAAAGTTTTCTCCCCAGCTTTTGCCGCTGGGTGGCGCGAAATGCATTCTGGGATACTTAGCTGTCTAAAGTCCCCACAAGTCCAGTCTGATGCAGACTCGATAATGTGGGCGGGGCGAGAACACGGCCTATGTTAACAGCGGACTTCCTGTTGGGTTTAGGCCTTGGCGCTGACAGGCTTTTTTGTGCGTCTTGACCTGCTACACATGCCTACCAAATCTTGTAGCTGTAGGTGAAATGGCCTTCCGACAAGACTCCGTTGAATTGCAAAAACACAGCGAAAATGGACAAAATGGCCATTGATTGAAATTGGACGGGCTGTCATTTCCAAACCAGGCCTCATCTGCAAAGCGTTTTAATAACTTTTAATCACCACGTCCTGTAGCTTGTGCTGGCCAAATTCCAGCTGTGAACCACGTACCCCCTAGGAGGAGCTAGATTTTGAAAATGGCTAAAAATGGCCATTTTTGAGTGAAAATGGCCAGGCATGCTCGCTGTTGTTCCAACATGGCGGATTTCCTGTTGGCTTTACAGAAACATTCTCATGGACTTTTTTGTGCGTCACAAGACGTTACAGATGTGTGACGAATTTCGTAGTTGTAGGTGAAATGTAGCCACGATGGGACTCTGTTGAAATATTGTAGGGGGCGCAGTTGAGCCGTGTTGCATTTTAGAGCTTGGTCCAAGGGACTTTTTTGTTCGTGACGACCAGCTCTATATGCCTATGAAATTGTGAAGCGCTAGGGCAAACGTGCTTCCGACAGGACTCCGCTGAAATTTTCAATGTGGCGCTAGTGAGGTGTGTATTTTTCTTCCAAATTCTAAAATTTTTCTGTCTGATGTGTGTGCCAAGTTTGGTGCGTGTGTGAGTATGTTTAGGGCCTCAAAAAAAAGGGCCCCTTTGTCACGAATAATAATAATAATAGTCCGAGCAGTTCCAATAGGGTCTTTGCACCCTTTGGGTGCTTGGACCCTAATTGTTTTCTCCTAATGTCTGTATTGTAGATTGATATATGTTGTACAGTTTGATTTCTGTTGGTGTTTTGCCACAGATACTTTATTTTTTACTCTGTACTGATATTTGTGTTGTAACATTATTCGATCAAAGGCAGGACGGTTCCTCCTCCGGTCCTCACGGGGCGCTGTAGGCCATCAGACGGCCATGTCACTGTGGCGCTGTTTCCATGTAATACTTCCGGTGCATTGCAGTAGCAATGTAAGTGTTTTTTTTGTCAGTTTTATGAAACATTTCGTCAAAGAAAAAACGAATTGAGTGATACCTGCCTCTACATTAAGGCGCAGCGGTTCGCTGTAACAGAACTCCAGCATGGATATCCCCAATCCCCCCGAAGGTGAGCGGCTCACTGCGGCGGATTCTTGGTTTCATTGAACGTTTGTTAGCAGCCATGGCACCACCTGCTAGACAGCTAACATACCACTGTGTTTCGCATTTTGGTTAATTTTAGTAAGGTCTGTCGCTTAATGTCAGTCAATGTTTTGGAGTACACCTTTGCACTTAGGTGATACTTCTAGTGGCGTGGAATAGTGTTGTAGCCCCCAAGTAGCGCCAGCTGCCGTGAAAGCTCTTCGTGGTTTTAAAGTTAGCTGACTTTGGCGGCTGTTGGCTCTGCCGAAAGGTAGGCAACGATGTTTGAAAACCCAGAGGATCGAAATACACTTAAATCTGTTTTGAAAGTATTTCAATTAATCTCTTCTAACTGACTGGGTGAAAAATATTCAGTCTGCAGCAAAATAAGTAGGCTTTCTACTGGGTCATCCCAAGATCTGTTGAAACTTTGTGGGAGTGATTTTTGAACCTGACATCAGTTTGATCAGCCATGATTCAAGGTGTCCATCTGGCCATTTCGAAACTAATTACTTATTTGCCTGTGTCAACTTTGATTGGCCATAACTCCCATTTCTAATAACATATGAAAGCTTTCGAAGCTAACCTGGAATTTCAGCTGATTCCTTTTTGTGACTTCTTTGAAAAAGTTACCAGGACTGGCAATCAGACATGAAGACATCAAGCTGACACATTTAGTTGGTGTCAGATTATTGGAGAGGAGTGCATGTCTGAATGGAGTTTATCTGTATCACTTTCAACACAAGTCCAAACTGCCCTTGCCTTTACATAGACATGCACTGGCCATGCTAATCATTAACAGACAGGCATGCACAAACAACAGTATTTTTAATTGTGAGAAGCGATTTGTTATTATTATTATTATTATTATTATTATTATTATTATTATTATTGTTATTATTATTATAAGAATAAATACCTGCAGCATCAAACAGCAGGAGGATCCATATGAGCATCTCTGAAGCAAGAGAATTGGGCACCTTTTTGTACATCAGCAGTGACTTCACTATTTACTTTAAAGTTATCCCTGGCATGGCGCCAGGATCATTTCCTGGCTAGGATCTTTATAAACAGTCACAGTTTCATAAGCATTCTGTTTGTTCAATTAAATTTATTATTGTATTATTATTTATTATAAATCATTTGGTCTGCTGTCCAGTCTCATGTATATGACAGATGTCTCACACATACTGAGGCTCTGACCATCACTGTGGCGGCGGGTATGTCTGAATGAAGCAGTGAGGAAAAGGAATGTAGAAGTGACCCATGTCTCAATTACAGCATTGCCATCCTAATAACAGACTGATGAAGTACCAATGTTATATACACCATGTATGAAAAAGGCTTCAGATCAGGAGAAAAGAGTCTAGAAATACTTCATAAAAAGATTTACAGGATCTCTTTAAAAGAGTGTGATTATTATAAATGTTTTCAAAATGTCAAAAAAATAGATTACTGTCACATCTTGCCTTGTTTTGTCATTTATTTGTCCTAATTTTTTAAAGCATGTATTCTCACTGTTTTTCCCTTCTTTTTTTCCTGGTGCAGATCAAGAGCTGAAGAATGTGATTGACAAACTGGCACAGTTTGTTGCTCGAAATGGGCCAGAGTTTGAAAAGATGACAATGGAGAAACAGAAGGAAAACCCTAAGTTCTCCTTTCTCTTTGGGGGAGAATACTTCGGCTACTACAAGTGCAAGCTTGCTATGGAGCAACAGCAGCGTATGTAGTTAAAGGAACAGTCCACCGTACAAACAGAATGTGTACATAGATATTTATATGATGTTGGAATGTACAGTTAGTTTGGTTGCCAAAATCTCACCTTTCTTGTTATCAAAGCAATGTTAATAATTTAAAAAAAAAACAAAAAAACTGAAATGCAGCTTGTACAATGGAATAAAGAAGAACAGCCCAATACCACATTGTGCTCTAATATACTTAATGTTAAGCTGTGTTACTTGGGCTTTTAAATGGGAAACAATTTATTGCACTGTCCAACATCATATTAATATTGTGCATTCCGTTTTAGAGTGGGTTTCTCCTTTTGTTTATAGGCATCAGGAACCTGCCTTAGTAACATATCTATCAAACAAACACTACCTACCTAAACTTAGTTCATCATCCTAACTTTAATAAAGGGTAGCTTTTATTGCCTGCTGCTGTGTCAGCTGTGTTATAGAATAGAGAAGCAACCAGAAGCTGCCTCCATCCTGTAGGCAATGTTCAGCACTGTGAGACTGATCTGAACTGAAATTAATTCACTCCTGATTTGATGCAAAAGTAGGCAAGGTATGACACCTTGATGTGTTTTGACCACAGATTATTTTGTGTCCTTAGTAGTAAATGATTGAGCACCTACACACATGGACAAAATTGTTGGTACCCCTCGGTTAATGAAAGAAAAACCCACAATGGTCACAGAAATAACTTGAATCTGACAAAAGTAATACTAAATAAAAATTAAATGAAAATTAACCAATGAAAATCAGACATTGCTTTTGAATTGTGGTTTAACAGAATTATTTGAAAAAAGTAAACTCATGAAACAGGCCTGGACAAAAATGATGGTACCCTTAACATAATATTTTGTTGCACAACCTTTTGAGGCAATCACTGCAATCAAGCAATTTCTGTAACTGTCAATGAGACTTGTGCACCTCTCCGCAGGTATTTTGGCCCACTCCTCATGAGCAGACTGCTCCAGTTGTCTCAGGTTTGAAGGGTGCCTTCTCCAGACGGCATGTCTGGAGAAGGGAGCTCCCTCCATAGATATTCAATAGGATTTAGATCAGGGCTCACAGAAGGCCACTTCAGAATAGTCCAATGTTTTCCTCTTAGCCATTCTTGGGTGTTTTTAGCTGTGTGTTTTGGGTCATTATCCTGTTGCAAGACCCATGACCTGCGACTGAGACCACGCTTTCTGACACCGGGCAGCACATTTCTCTCTAGAATACCTTGATAGTCTTGAGACTTCATTGTACCCTGCACAGATTCAAGACACCTTGTCCCAGATGCAGCAAAGCAGCCGCAGAACATAACAGAGCCTCCTCCATGTTTCACAGTAGGGACAGTGTTCTTTTCTTGATATACTTCATTTTTGCATCTGTGAACATAGAGCTGATGTGCCTTGCCAAAAAGTTCCAGTTTTTTCTCGTCTGTCCATAGGACATTCTCCCAGAAGCTTTGTGGCTTGTCAACACGCAATTTGGCAAATTCTGGTCTGGCTTTTTTATGATTTGTTTCAACAATGGTGTCCTCCTTGGTCGTCTCCAATGAAGTCCATTTTGGCTCAAACAACGACGGATGGTGCAATTTGACACTGATGTACCTTGACCTTGGAGTTCACCTTCAATGTCTTTAGAGGTTGTTCTGGGCTCTTTTGTTTCCATTTGTATTATCCGTCTCTTCGATTTGTCATCATTCCTCCTGCGGCCACGTCCAGGGAGGTTGACTACAGTCCCATGGCTCGTAAATTTCGGAATAATATGTGCAACTGTAGTCACAGGAACATCAAGCTGCTTGGAGATGGTCTTACAGCCTTTACCTTTAACATGCTTGTCTATAATTTTCTTTCTAATCTCCTGAGACAACTCTCTCCTTCACTTCCTCTGGTCCATGTTTAGTGTGGTACACACCATGTCAGCAAACAGCACAGTGACTACTTGTAACCCTATAAATAGGCCGACTGACTAATTACAAGTTTGTAGACACCTGTGATGCTAATTAGAGGACACGTCTTGATTGAACTTGTCCCTATGGTCACATTGTTTTCAGTCTTTTCTAGGGGTACCATCATTTATGTCCAGGCCTGCTTCATGAGTTTATTTTTTAAAATAATTCTGTTGAACTACGGTTCAAAAGCAATGTCTGATTTTCATTGCTTAATTTTCATTGAATTTTTGTTTATTATTACTTTTGTCAGATTCAAGTTATTTCTGTGACCGTTGTGAGTTTTTCTTTCATTAACCGATGGGTACCATCAGTTTTGTCCAAGTGTGTATTTGTAGGTTCTCCAGCAATCACTGCATTACGCAGACAATAGTTGCAAAATTAAAGATTAAACAATTAAACAGTTAGAACACAAAGTTGAAACAACAATCTCGTTTGCACCATTTAAAACCAAAATAAACCATAACAATGACATTAACTCTGTAGACCTGCGTCATCAACATATTTGCCCCCACACCCACAGTGTTGTGAGGCCACATTGCAGTGTCCAAAGACATACAAAGTGGTGGTTGGCTGATATGTTGATTAGTTACAGAACACAGAACTGGGCAACCAATGGCCAATAGAAGAAGAATGCTGGTATCATGTTGTATTATGTTTCGGACCAAGAGTGGCCACACTTACAAGGCTGCCTCAGCTGCACAAGTGTCTCTGTTAGTTTTTTGTTTACTTGCCTCATTAAATATTCAATGGCCGATGCGGATGACTGCAAAAAGATGATTAATTGCTTAAGTAACTAACTGGTCAAACAGTAGAATAAATGTTAAATACGAGCACATCACACCATTTTACTTTAAAACAAACCACTCCTAAAACATAAATAAAACTCACTTCAACCAGAGTGAGACTGCCCTCTTCTCTGAGCATGGTTCTTGTAAGAACAATATGCATTTAGACTTTTGTAACAAAATTCTGAGATCATATATCACTATACTCAGCCCCAAAGAAAAAAAAACAATTCTTCACATGGATATTCAAAGCCTCTTGAAAACTGAGCAGCATGACTTGATGATATGAACTCATCCATTCGGTCTTAAAGTAGACATCAGTTGTTAGCTGTGGATGAAAACGTTTGGTCATGATATAATGAAAGGTATATAGTAAGCAATAGAAGCAGGTAAGCTCTCGTCAGCAACCTGGGCATGTTTTGAAACACAGGGTGAACTGTATAAATGGAGGTTCTGTAGAAAGTTTTGCCATAAGTGTGGCAAGCTGTTGGCCAGTTGTCCATTCTGTTTTGCCAAGTGTAAGGCTGAGGTACAGGTTCACTTAGTGTGTTTTTCTGAGCACCAGTCTTTTTTTTTTCTCCAGTTATTCACAATGAAGAGAGCATATGCTGCTAGAGACAAAGCTCTGCACACAGAATCTTTTATTCGCAGCACTCCACCTTTTTTGATCAGCTGAGCGCTTATATTTGAACATCCCAAAACCATTCAGAAAGGCACTGGTCTAATCATTGTTACTCCTTTTCAGGCAGCCTATCATATAAGTGGGACTCGTAACCCTGGTAACCAAGAAAATGAAGGAAAAGCTTGTTCTTACCAGATCTGTCAATGTCAGACAGAAATGATCACATCTAGGGGACATGCTTGCCTATTAAACATGCGTTAGAGTGGTAATATGTTGTCAAAATATTGTTTTCACAGAAGTCTCGGCCTTACGTTCCATGGACACTTAACTGATTGCTCTTTTTAATCACCACTATGTTACTTAACTTCAATTTTATTTGTATAGCGTCAATTCACAAATAAGCCATGTAAAGGCACTCGACATAGTAGGATCAAAGCTTTACAATATAACAGAGAGAAATCCAAGGATTTGCTTCAAGGATTGACTGACTATTAATGCCACCTGCTGCTGATCTAGACAGTCTGTGGTTCTTATAGCACCTACACTTAGGTTTTCGTTACTGATGGTCAGATTATGAAAGGTTTGTCAATGAAAGCACAGTGTTGTACAGGTTTGCATGGAATTTTTCTGTCAGTTTCATAATACCACTGAAATGCATTAAAGTTTGCTTTTCTCCACTTAGATCCCTCTACCCACGATGGGGAGGAGTATAAATCTGAAGGTATTTATTTGGAACCAGATTTGCCAGATGAATTCAAAATTTCAGTTAGAAAGTCACATTTTATTTTTGCACATTTGTGCTGGACACAGCCACATTTGTGCTTGAAAGCTTTTTGATTTGTTTTGGTTGCATATTTCATTGTTACATGTTTTTCTTTTTGAATCTGGGCTTTATTGTTGTTTTGAAGCTTGGCTAAAGATGTCTCAGCCATGTCTTTTTGATGGTGCTGATTACCATGTGCTCAATCCTCCATCTTGAAGCTGTAAGGTTTGTTCAGACAGACAGGTGAAGGAGTCTAGTAACCTGTCTATGGCCAAGGCCTTGTTTTTTAGTGTATTTGTCTGTGAAATGGTTCTACTCTAGATTCAGGGCAACAATAAATTAGGGGCTGCACCATTTCAGTCATTGGTATTGTGCTTGTTAGTATCTGAATCGTTGTCTCAGCTTTGGGAAAAAATTCTGTCCATAATCAGCTTTTCCCTTTTTAAATCTTAGTAAGCTTTCTCCACAATCAGATTCCACCCGTAACCCAGAGATAGGTTTTAAAGGTTATCTATGATAACTGATTACTTGAATATTTATCAACTTGTCATCTGTTCTTTATATGTGTTTTTACGTACAGTTTGATCTTGGACTGTAGGCCACGGATTCTGTCTCCCATTACAGTTGTATTGATTGTAATGTAATCCCACTTTATTATTCTAGGAATGTGTTTTTAATCTAACTGTGCAGTCCAGCTGCTGTTCCATAGACTAAAATGTCTGTTCTGTTTGCAAACCTTAGTGCTTCTGATCCTTTATTATTTTTGGAGATGCCTGCATGTTTCCTTTATAGCAGCAGTTGTTCCTGCAGTTTGTCAATGGTTGTCTCAGTGCTGGTTGCATGTCCTAAATTTAGTTCACTCTTCTGCTTTCTTCCTGGAACATTTCATCTGCTTGCCATATGTACACCACATCTTATTTGACCTTCAGAGGTCATTTTGATTGAAATGTTTAGGTGTAAAAATCAATGCATTGTCTGCCTTGAGCTTTGTATCATTTATGAAACATGTCTTTCTCTCTAATCTTGTACATCATGTCAACATTTGCAGCATAAACACTCTGTCTCATTTCCAAAATCAACAATTTACCAAACCTCCAAACTTCTTTTTATTTTTTTGCAGATATGTACAACCCAGGTGCCAAAGATGTGGTTGATATGCCTCCTCCACCGATGCCCATGATTGCTCCACCTTCGATTCCTCCACCTGCTGCACCCCCTATCGATGAACTCATCCAACAGAGCCAGTGGAACCTGCAACAGCAGGAGCAGCATCTGCACACACTCAGACAGGTACAGAACATGAAAGAAATTATTGAAGGAATGGGATAACATTGTAAATGAGCACATATCCCAAAAGAAGAAATGGAGTGCAGTGGGTGCTACTCAGATAAAAACTATACCGAATCTATATTCGCAACAGAAGAGGAAAATTGAATAAATCAAAATAAATCCTGCACTTACTAACCAACTTAAAATTAGAGGCCTGAGTAGCAACCCTGGATCTGGTGCAATTTCACATGATGTGCTTGGAACAGACCTTTAACCTGAGGCAGCCTCCAAATAATGAAGAGGTGTCTCATACATGTGACAAAGACGCTTCTTAGAGGTACCATCATGTTTTGGTTCTACAGTGGTGATTTATGTCTTACCGTGATACATCTCCCTGGTGCTTATGCTAAATGCCTAACCTGCTCTAGAGCCTTTGTAGAGCAATGTAATCCTGAAACAGAAAGACTAACACCTTATAGCCTGATTGTTGACTTAAGTGATTATCAATAATCCTACTTATGGATTTAAATTATGTTCCTACAGTTCTTTACTTTCCTGAAAGACCAAGGCTAAAAGTGTCACATGCCGTAAGAAAGAAACTTAATGTAAGATTGCTGAATTCATCCTCCACATCACCATTAAAAGGAACAGTTTGCTTTTATTCTTTTATAATATATTCGCTAAATATGTTGCCTTTTTGTAGGTAGCACCAAAAGGCACATCTGTAAATTTGTCTTGCAAACTTGTGATGCATGATGATAGTTAAAATGAATCTTGAAAATAGGATAGGAGGTCAAACAGAGGAGGAGCACTCGAAACTACAGGCTGAGTGTTGTTCAAGTGTTGGCACAAATCTAATGCAAGGGCTTGCACATACTAATTTACATATGTAAATAACATATGTATTAACCAGGACAAGGTGAATCACATGACAAAGGGGAAAGCATTGCAATGGCCTAGGACTGTAACAATGTGTTGAATTTAATTTTATACAAGAGAGCAACAAATCATTTTTTAGAAGTTTTTTTTATGTGAAGAGAAAATGAATAGCTTTGAATACACAAATACAAGAAAACTGATACAAGTGAGTGAAATGTCACCTTGCTATTACCATCTGTTGCACTTACAAGAACATCACAAGAACAGGGGCAGGTTCAATAAGGACTGATATATTTGATGCTTTTCTCAATGTAGGAACAAGTGACTGCAGCCATTGCTTTGGCTATGGAGCAGCAGACCCAAAAACTGCTGCTGGAAACTCAGTTGGACATCACAGAGTTTGACAACTTGCTGCAGCCCATCATAGATACCTGCACCAAAGATGCCATTTCTGTAAGCCCACCATAATGGAGATTAATTTAGAGATTCTTATTTAGCATCTTTATACGTCACTCATGTGTTTGTCTTCTTCTCAGGCCGGCAAGAACTGGATGTTCAACAATGCCAAGACTCCACAGCACTGTGAACTGATGACATCGCATCTTCGCAATCGCATCACTGCAGATGGAGCACATTTTGAGCTCCGCCTACACCTTATCTATTTAACCAATGACGTTCTCCATCACTGGTACACAAACCTAACTACGCGCATAAAAATGTTTGGATAACATTGTCTTCAATTAGCCTACTAGGGAGGGTTCCATAGATGCAAGTCACCTGCATTGACATGATTAACATGATTTCAGAAGCACATACCTCTACAAGTATTTTAGTGCCTAAGTCCTGTTCAAAGTCACTACTGGTTCCTTTTGAGAATTGTTTGGACGTGCGCCCAGTGTGCTCCAGACACAGCAAAACGCAGGTTACATTGTCTGTAATACGGCACGTTTATTTATCTTTATAAATCATACACCGTAAACATAATACTAACTAATAAAATATTTAGAAACAAAATAACAAACGCATTGCTATTTACCATACACAGGCGCAGTCAAAAAACTGTCTGTTTCTCCCAAATGAGCAACACCTGCCTCTGGGTTTACCCATCGACTGTATAAAAGATGGACGTAGCTACCGTGACGTCACCCGTTGTTTTCTGCACTGAGAAAATGAAGCCAGGGTTTTGCTACTTCCTGGTTGACATCTTGGATTTTTGGAGCCAGTGACGCAAAAATCGTTGGAGGGGGGCAGAACCATAGGAGCAACGATTGGTCAGATGGATTGAGAGGCAGGCTCTCTCTGCCTGCCCACATTTACCACCTTCTGCTTGCTTCATCTGCATCGTCGCTGCCGACTGTCGATCAAGCCAACCACGGCCCTTGCCCCGCAAAATTTTAGCGATTTTTAAAAAAATTCAGTATTGATTTATTTTCAGATTGGCAACCTGATCTCTGGATTTGACTATGAAAACTAATAAGAAAAAAATCATGAGCTGTAGGAATGCGGTACTTCGTGATCTGTGATCACTTCTTTTCCAATTCAAGTCTATGGGAGCCAGGGCTTTTTGGAGCCAGCAACTGGCGGACGTAGTGATATTGCAGGTTTTTGACACTTCCGGGTTGACTTCATTTTTCGGGGCCGGTTGCAACGTCCATCTTTTATACAGTCTATGGGTTTGCCTTGATTAAATAACCTACTTCGGTTGATCCCATATAACCCCTAGTGGCATGGAGCATACAACATAAAAATTTTGGAATGAATGAATATGGCTGGGCTGCAGGGTGGCGCAGTTGGTTTGCACTGTTGCCTTGCAGCAAGAAGGTTGCCGGTTCACGTCCGGGTGGGGGCACCGGAATCCTTCTGCGTGGAGTTTACATGTTCTACCCGTGCAGCGTCTCCGACTTCCTCCCACACAGTCCAAAAACATGTTGAGGTTAATTGGTGATTGTAAATTGTCTGTAGGTGTGAATGTGAGTGTGTTTGGTTGTCTGTCTCTAAGTGTAGCCCTGTGACAGACTGGCGACCTGTCCAGGGTGTCCCCTGCCTTCGCCTTAAGTCGGCTGGGATAGGCGGGATAGGATTAAGCAGTGTATAGATAATGGACGGATGAATCTGGCTTCTACAAGTATAAAACACTTATGTTTGTGTTGCACTGTCAAATGTTGAAGAAGCACAGGTTTAGGAAGATTGTGGCTTAATGAACTGGATTTCATTTCACTAAACTGAATTTATTAAATGCATACAAGTATTAACAAATTTTGAGCCATGATATCGACACACTGCAACAATAATGATTTTAGATTCACTTTCAAAATCACATCAGTCAAAAATGGCAAACATTCTGTTTCAGTTTCCTCAGTTTTGTATCATTAGAGACTGAATATATTTAGGTTTTGGACTGATATTCATAAACATCGTTTTGGGTAGTGGGAAGCTGTGTTTTAGTTTTTCACTGGTTCTTGAATAGACTAAGGGATCAGTTGAAAGTATAATGGTTTTATGATAGTAAAACATATTAGTTAATTCTTGGTCTGATTATGAAACTGTGTGTAAAGGAGCTTATTGGTGCGATAAAAACAGATTTTGTGTCAGTATATTCTTTTTGTAATGTGATGTTTGTTTAATGTTTTCTCCCAGCCAGCGGAAACAGCAGAAAGATTTGTTAGCTGCGCTGCAGAAAGTTGTTGTTCCAATCTACAGCACCAGCTTTCTGGCTGTTGAGGAAGAGAAGCAGCAGAAGATCACCAGGGTAAACACAAACACACACACTACAAGTCCAAGGCACAAATCAATTTTCAAATAACTTTAGGTTTTTTTCAAATTACAGGAGTTGGAAACAGATGTTATGCAAATGTCAAATACAAAGTACAACTCTGTATTCCAAAAATATTTCTTTAAATCTAGAGATAAATTAATCCTTGAGAGTGCCACGTTCAGAGAGGCATTAGGTTCTAGAGTCGTGCTTTTCCAGATTTTTCCAGATCAATAATGAGGGTTTCCAGTTCTTACTAGCTTCACCTCCAAGAGGGAGAGAAGTCTATTGTGTCAGGCTCTTTCCACCTACTTGAGCTGTTGTACTCGTTCCTGTGCAAATTCAATGTGTAATAACTTAAACTGTTGTACTGAAGATGAACCTAAAAAACATGCATAGTAACAAAAGTAAGCACATTGTGCAGGAGACAAACACCACCTGTATTTCTACTCCACAGTTAAACTGGAAGGCCCCTGATCATTTATTACGTCAGTTCAGCTTTAGGGCTTCCTGTTGTCAGTGATATATTTTATAATGAATATTATTATGTCAGTATCCCTGACTGGATCCTGTCTTTAATAGGGCTGTGTCAACCACATGTTGTATATAAGCAGACATAGCCAGTTAGACTCAATACAAAAACATTTGTAGCTAAATACACAGCTTTGGTGAGAAGAGGCACATTGTTCTGCCCTCCATTTTTTGGATTGAAAACATGGAGAATCAACTATCTCTTTTTGGTTGAAATTTTTTTTCCCGTCTCCCCTCTCAGTTGTTGCAGCTTTGGGAAAAGAACGGCTACTTTGATGAGGAGACCATTCAGCAGCTCCAGAATCCCGCTCTGGGCCTTGGCCAGTATCAGGTCAGTGAAACAAGGCTTAAGGCTCTAATTTCCTGCTGACACAAAACCAGCAAATTTTATGCAGTTTTCCTCAGCCACAAGTCTAGGAGTGGCAACTGCATCTTCCTGGTGTATGTATTGATATCTGAATCAGAAAAAACATTATTAATTCCCACATAAAAATAGTTTTACAACAGTTGCTCAAGAAGTTATATAAGAATTATACAACAATACAAGAAATACAATACAAGTAATAAAAGAAGTCTGGTGCCTTGCTGTAACAGAGTGGATAATTTCATACAGGGATGTCGGGTTAGGGTATGGGAACAACAACCAAGATAGTACGGAATGCTGACGTAGCCCCATTATAACAGTACAATATCTGGGATGTGGAAGTTTTCTTTCACAGTAATGTGACCAGGGTGCCCCTATTTTTTTTTATGCAAACAGCAGTCCCTTCACCTCTTTCTGTGCCAATCAGATTCATTCATGTCTGCCTAAACCGTCTGAAATCTGTCAGTGGAGTTCGAAGTACAAATGCTCTACATTTACTGGATAGGAAACATGAAGAATCAACTATCTCTTTTTGGCTCATATCTCCTCTTCTCCATCAGTCTCTGCTCTCTTTACCCTTGTTGCTTCATTCCCCCTTTGCATTCTGTGAGTGTCCTCCTTCTGATTTCTCGAGAGACATCTGTTGTTTTTCTGGTCGCCATGTTGACTGGCTTTAAAGTGATCAGTTGGTCCCAGGTGCAAATGGTTTGAGTGTAGAGTTAGTGGGCAACAGCAATTGTGGAATGATAAAGGTAATAACGTGACAGAAACCCAACCAGCATGTCTAAAGATGGCACAATTCAAAAAAAGTCACCAAGAGTGTTCCAAACAAGTTTGACAAAAAAAAAGAAGTTGAAAAAAGGTACATCACAATCTAACAAATATGATTGTGAAAGATTATTAGCAGCCTCTGTAGTGGCATCAGAGTTTGAATTGGAGCTCCAACAAAAGTGTGCACGTTTTGGTTTGCAAATGTCTGGCTCCTGATTTTATTCATTCATTCCATGGCTACTGTGGCCAGTTACCCTGCAGTGTTGCATAGAATACACCTCCCCTCCCGTGCTGCCCATACAAACCTTTCAGCATGCAGTGTGTAGTCTCAAATGGACAGTCCTGATTTGCAATGCTCATACAAGACTTATGGCAATTCCCAAAGGAACGACGTACTATACCGTCACACTTATACAAGCTCCCATTTAATCATGATTTGACACAATTTTAAGATTGCCATAGAAACTGTTGAGAGCCAAGTAAAGTAATGCATTCTATTTGACAACATGTAAAACAATGTAAATCAATGATTCTGGTTCATTGATCTTCTAATAGCTCTTTTCTGTGACACATGGCTGTCTGATACCTGACTCAGCTGATGGTTCTTCTGAATAGAAAACTTAAAATATGTGGATTTTGTAGGAAAAGTACCTCTACCCATACCTTAGCTTGGTTTTACTGACTGGTTTGCGAACTCCTGACTCTTTTTGTTTGTTTCCAGTGTTCACTGTAAATTGTTGATGAATGTGCTGAATGTGAACATGAACAATACAATGACCTCTGTGTTGTTATTGAGAGTGGATTGTGTTTGTCCATAATTGTAATATTTACAGCTTCATTTATACAGGAATTAATATCATTGCACTAAGTTCACTTGTCTTTTACCACCACTGTACATGCAATCTGGGATTTTATTCTTTATGTTTTTTGACAAAAGTCCAAACTCTGGGTAATCAGTGTATTTTTCTGTATTGTCAGAAGAATATTATTGCTGTTGTGGTTTATGTACAATGAAATATATCTACATTGTAAATACCAACACAAAGGAATTGAAGATATGTGAAATATATTCTTAATAACAATTGAAAACAAGTTTACACATGAAAGGTTGTTTTTGTCCATAGACCCATTTGGTAAACCTATACCTGCTCCTCATTGGAAGCTCTGCATTAACCGATCTGTGACTCAACATCACCTGACCCTTTGAATAATTTCAGTGTATGCTCAGACATTGTACTGGGCAGTGAATGCAAAAGTTTGAGACAACACACTGTTAGTGCACACAGAGGCAAGAGTTAATAAAATATAGCAATAAATAAACTATGTAAATTGTGGCGACAGAAACACCCTCCATGTTTTAGTAGATTATATTTACTTGCATTTAACTCTGCTCAGAACCAGCTCTATTTCAGAAGATCACACTCAGACTTCTCCAAAGTCTGCATGCTATACACAGCTAATGGAGCTGTGTTTATGTAACTGTTCTTCAGAGCATGATAAAAATTTATGCCAAAAGGGGGACCTTGTAATATTTCACTTTACTGCAAAGTCACAACCTTTAAGAAAACATCCACAGAAGCCAGGTGTCTATTTTTTTGTTTGGCAAAAGGGTCAATGGATTCACATTGTAGTATAAATAGAACTGCTGGTGTGGTTGCTGTCTGCTTTTATGGTCCACATCCGTCACGTGAAAACCAAGAATTGACCTCTAATAATCACTTTGTTTGAGTTTGAACTGTTTTTGCCCACCAAAATAACAAAAATGTGTTGGTCATGCTCATTTGTGTGTGCACCTGTCGTATTTTCTCGCCTTTCCCTATTTCAGAAACATAGTCTAGTTAGTTTTTTAATTATTATTATTACATTCATAGAGACAGTCTAACATTTGACACACCATTGTCCTCTCTATCAGGCATCCCTGATTACAGAGTATGCTGCGGTGGTGCAGCCAATTCAGCTGGCCTTCCAGCAGCAGATCCAGGCTTTGAAGACCCAGCATGAGGAGTTTGTTTCCAGTCTGAAGCAGCCACAGCCACAGCCGCAGCCCCAGCCGACCCCTGTAGGACAGCTTGCTACCCCGACTGAACCTGAAAAGGCCCCCTCAATAACTCCCAAGTCTGGTGAGACAAGACACACTCAACAAAACCAGAGGCACAGCCTGGTGCATGAAACAACATTTATGGTTTATATGACAACTAAAATATTGAGGCACCATACAATAATACAACGCATTCGTGCTTAACCATATAAGAGTTGTGTATAACTTCAGTTCATTCTGATTCAACAGTTTTGGAAAAGTTTTCATCTTATGCACGGTTTTGCTTAATAGTTTTTGACCTGCTTCACATCGGGCAAGTACATTCATGTTTGTGCTGTAATCTAACACTGTTTGTGTGCAGGAGATGTGAAGCCTCCTATGTCGGGTCCTTCTCCAGGAGAATTTGATGGAGCTTCATCCAGACCACAGGACCCCAGCAACCCTAGTGGACCCCCAGATATCCCCTCAAACAAGCCGGCATGGTATGACCCCCAGCACATGGGCCCCTGGAACCCCAACCAGCCGGTAATTTTATTTCTTTTTTATTGTGTGTGTATCTGTGTGTGTGTCATGCCTCTTCAAGATATGGTTGTCGGTGTTTTTGACAAGCAGCAGGTTGATGGGAATTAGGACAAAAATCGTCTTGACTTTCTCTTTCTACAGCCTACATTTACATTTACTCGTTTGGTAGATGCCTTTATCCAGACCAGTGCAAATCAGGTACAATCCAGACCACTGTAACTGCCTCATCACTTTGCTTCATGTTCCTTTCGACAAAAGTACCACAAGGAATAATGCGACAGTGAGAATACGTTTAGTGGGCACTTTTCAAAAAATAGGTAGGCAACATATTAGAAAACTAACACTGATGATTTGGGGTCAGAATGCAAAACCTCTGTTTTGGAACTGGGAGACTGTGGTTCAGTTCCTGAGTGCAAAGGACTTCTGCCTATGTAAATATCATTGCTAGACTCAGGTCTATGTGCAGCCTAAGTTAACTAGGGTAACTTTTCTCCATCCACAGCCTCCTTTTGACCCAAACCAGCCTCCCCCTCCTTGCCCTCCTTGGAACAGCCATGAGGGGATGTGGAATGACCAGAGGGACCCAGGGAACTGGAGTGGAGGTCCTCCTCGAGAAGGAAGCCCCTGGAGTGGTCCAAGTGGGTCTGACCCAGGTCCCCCATCTTGGAACTCATATGATCAGCAGCCGCCTTGGGGGAACCAGCCTGACCAGCCTCCTTGGGGTCAGAGGGAGCCCCCATTTCCTCCACGCATGCAGGCATGTGGTAGATGATTACTGTGGTTTCACCTACTTTGCTCTGATTTCTTTTACAAATTTTTGTTTGCACTGTATACTCTGCATTTACCATCTGTAAGTACCATATATCTGTGTCTGAATTTGACTTCAAAGTTATTTTCTTTTTCACCAAGGGTGTGGCTTCCTTCTGCTCATTTACATGATTAACTGTGTCGTCTGTGTTGCATTTCTATAGAGACCTCCCCATTTCAGAGGACCCTTCCCTCCCCACCAGCAGCCGCCTCCTTTTAACCAGCCCCCACCACCACCACACAGTTTTGGACGCTTCCCTCCACGCTTCATGCAGGAGGAGTTTGCCCCCAGACACCACTATGATAGACCGCCATATACCCCACATCGCTTTGACTATGCTCAGGGGGAATATCCTGGAGGTTAGTGCACAGGCCAGAGTGACTGATCAGTAAAGATCCCTGTTTTTGCTCCTGAAATTGTATGTCATTATTTTACCAATATCAACCTCTGTTTACCAGACATGCCAGGCCCTCCCCCCCACCACCATCCCAATCAGAGGTTACCTCCACCAGGTATGGGCGCCGATCATCCTCCCTGGGGTGGAGGCCAGCACCCAGATTTTGGACCACCCCCACATGGCTTCAATGGTCATTCACCGCACATGCGCCATCGACAGCATCCGGTTCAAGATGACCCCAGTCTGGTGCCCAATGTGCCCTACTTTGACCTGCCAGCTGGTCTAATGGCTCCGCTTGTGAAAGTAAGCCTTGTACTTCTGATTTTAGGGTCAGTGCATGAAGATAGGATGGTTTAACATCTCAGCTGATCAAGTTTCTTTTTTGATAGAAAAAAACTGTGTGACCGAATACTACCACAGTAGAAAACAAACAAAAAAAAAAAGATTGGACTGTGGAAGCGGTTTAGTTTGTAAAAACAATATCAAAAAATGAGAAAATGCAAACAGCAGTGATTCTCCCCACAACCACAGCGGCTCTTGAAGCGAAAATGTATTTTCAGAGAGAAGGATATGCCAACACCCAGGGGTGGACTGAGACATAAAATATATAATTCCAGAGACTCAGTATATAGTTGAAAATAAGAAATTATAGGCAGTACATCTTCTGATGATCTTGTTTACCTTGATTCTGTGTATAGATATGAATGTCTGTAAGCTGCTTAGATACATTTTATGTTTCCTGTATTTGTTTCAAATTCTCTGTGGCACCAGTTGGTAAAAAGTTATCCCCTTTCATCTCACTTAAATGCTACATATCTGCTTTTGTAACAGTGGACCTGTTGCTGAACCTACACTTTCTGCTTCCATTTTAAGTATAGTTTTTATTGTCCCGTGTCTGTAGAACCTGGAGTTTCTGCAATACTTTCAATACTATCAAAAAATCATTACCATCACATGGTCATAATTTTGGCATTAACTTGTGTCTTCTTATTAGGAACATTAACTTAGAACAGTAAGAACAAATCTGTAATGATCCTCCTTGTACTATCTACTACACAGCTTGAAGATTGTGATTATAAACCTCTGGACCCTAAGGACATCCGGCTGCCTCCTCCCATGCCACCGAGCGATCGGCTGCTAGCTGCTGTGGAAGCTTTCTACAGCCCTCCATCCCATGATCGGCCTAGGAACAGGTACACACACCTTAACTGAATATGCAAGACAAATTTAACATAAACTAAATGGTCCACACTTACTTAGCACTTTTTAACCTTAGCTAGGCTCTCATTTACCTAGTCCAGGGGTCGGCAACCTTAAACCCCTTTATTTGAACGAATGTCAGCAGAAAAAATGGAAAGGATGTACAATCAACATTTGTCATACATATTGTCAAGTCAGATCAATGTCAAGCCCACCCACCTGCCTACCCAGGCATCATTTTCAAGGATGTGCGACTTACAGCTGGTAAACAATCATTTTACAGATGTATGTTTACAAAATAGAAGTGATAATTATTTAAAAAAAAATAAATAAATAAAATAAAATAAAAAAAAGGTACAAAACACACAGTAAGGAGAAAAAAAAGACAAAACAACCAATAATAATAATTTAAACATAATAATAAGCAATGAAATATATACTTTAAAATAAATTAATGAATAAATAAAATAAAAACAAGTAAAGATACACAAACATATAATTAGTCATGTTCAGCGTTCCTCTCATCCAGAGATATCTGTAATTCCTCGAAATAAACATGTTGAAGTTAATTGGTGTTTCTAAATTGTCCATAGGTGTGAATGTGAGTGTGCCTGGTTGTCTGTCTCTAAGTGTAGCCCTGTGATAGACTGGCGACCTGTTCAGGGTGTCCCCTGCCTTCGCCCGAAGTCAGCTGGGATAGGCTCCAGCCCCCCCGCGACCCTAGTGAGGATTAAGCGGTGTATAGACAATGGATGGATGGTCCAGATCTCTGCTGTGTTCACACCAGACGCGAATTTATCGCGCTATTCGCGCGTTACGGGCGTATTTGGACGCGTGTGTGCACTGACTTTACTCGCTTCATTCGCGCGTATAAATCGCGTCAATCGCGCGTCAAGATTTGTGTCTGAATTCTAGTCACTGGCGCGACGGACGCGATCCAGACGCCGGATCCATGGGATCCCCCAGTGACGCACACAGCTCGGGGAATTCCCCCACCTTCTCCAGGAGCTGCGCCTGGATGACAGCCGCTTCCAGCGCTGTTTTCAGCTGATCCGGACCCAGTTTGACTACCTGTTGGAGAGGATCAGTAGCAGGATATCCCTCCAGAATACTAACTACAGGCGCTTGCTGAGATAGAGCCATGTTTTTTCCGTGCCACATACAACAACACGGAAGAGCGGCCGCCACCAGGAGTAAGCTGACCACAGCGACGAGGAGCCAGCGGAGGTTTATCCCGCTAGCACTACGATAGCTAGCAACTCGGCTCGCTAGCTTGCTAAGTTGAACAGTAGCATTCTTGTGTGTGAACTGGAGGAGAGGGACAGCCCGTCTGCTGAGCACTGAGATCTGCCTTGGCCAGTAATGTAGCTGCTTATCTCCTGGGGTGAGTAAATCAATCAGTATTCAGAGTGTAGTTGCAAAAAATGAATGAATCATGTTGTTGACGTCACCAGAGAATCTCAACGCTGATTGGCCATCGCGGCGCGTCAGATCGCAAAAGTTCAGATTTTTCAACTTTCTCTCTAGACGCGCGTCCAAATCGCCTCAAACGGGCGTCAAACTCGCTCAATTCGCGTCTATCGCGCCGCGGGACGTTTACTCGCGTCTTCACATTGACTTTATGTGTAAATCATTTGCGCGAATGATTTTACTCTGGTGTGAACACAGCATTAAGAATTGCTGAGTAGTTCTGAAGTGAATCTTATTTTTTCTCATTTCAGAAAATACAATGTCTCTCTAATCATCTTGTAAAGCTAGGTGGAGATTGCGTCTCCTTGCAATAAGAGTGGTGAAAGCAAGAACATCACAGGCATTGCTTGGTAAAGTCAAGGGGCTAACTCCAAATATAGCACTTATGGGACTAGGGCACACTTTTTTCCCAAAGATTTTTGTAAATGCGTCAAAAATATTTGACCAGAAAATGGAAAGTACGGGACATGACCAGAACATATGTATGTGATCTGCTGGTTGACCCTTGCATCGAGGACAAGACGGGTCTGTATCGGGATATATGTCTGCAAGCCTTGCATTGGTGAGATGAACTCTTGAAACCACTTTCAACTGTATCAAACCATGACATGCGCAGATTGAGGATCCAGGTATACACCTGAGAATGGCCTCCCATGTTTCATCACTAATTGTTAAGCCTAGGTCAGTTTCCCATCGTTTCTTGATGTCCTCAAGTGATGTGGGATAAGCGTCATTTATTGTTTTGTACAGAGTAGAGATTAATCTTTGCTTTGTAGGTGACGCTGAGAAAATGTTGTCTAAGATATTATTGTTTGGTATGTTTGGAAAGAAAGACAAGTTTTTTTGGACAAAGCTCTTAATTTGTAAGTATCTGAAGAAACTTGACTCTGGAAGATCAAAAATCTCACTCAGGGCCCCCCTATAGCTCACCTGGTAGAGCGGGCGGCCCATGAACAGGGGCTGTAGTTCCCTGATGCAGCGGTCGTGAGTTCGAATCCCGCTCACGACCCTTTGCTGCAGGTCTGTCCCCATTCTTCTCCCCCCTTTCCTGTCTCCCTCTACTGCACTAAATAAAGGCAAAAGCCAAAAAAATATATTTAAAAAAAAAAAAAAAATCTCACTCAGTTCAGAAAATGAACAAAACCGTCCATCTGAGAACAAATCAAACACAAATTTAATGCCCTTCGCATGCCACGTTTGATGAAATGCATCCAAGGGAGAGGGCAGAAAATTGTGGTTTCCCCAAATGGAGGCCAAAATGTCTCCTAAACTGTGTAAATATCTTCATGGTTTGGCTGACGATTAAGTTTGACTGTATGGCCGCAGGGGCTAAAGCAGCACATACCAATAAACCTAGATGCTGGTGACTTGTGACATATTCTATGGACACCCATGAATCGCATTGATCTTTGTTAAAATGAACCCAATGAAGAATTTTTTGTATATTACAAGCCCAGAAGTAGTAAATAAAGTTCGGAAGTGCTAGTCCAGCTCTATTTTTTTGTCGCTGCAGAGCAGATCTTTTTATTCTGTGTGACCCTCCTTTCCAGATAAAAGTGCCCATAAGCTTGTCAAGACTCCTGACCGCCTATGAGTGCTTTAGGACAGGAGGAGCTCATGGCAGCACTGCTGCTCGGTGAGGACAGTAACTGCAGAACGATACGTGTTTTAACTTCAAAGTCTCCAAAACACCAGAAAAGTCCCCAGTAACACCAGAAAGAGTCGCTAGATTTATTGCTAGTTGCTTTTGACAAAAAAAAAGTAGCCAAGTGGTTTTGGGAAATCACCAGATAATGATGATGATGATAACAATAATAGTAAATTTATTTATAAAGCGCTTTCAGTCAAAGTGCTATATCAATATAATAATAATATCAATTGATCAGACAGCAATGCTTAACTTGTCAGCTGACTGAAATACCAAAATGAAGAAGAAGTCTAACCCTTTTGTGTCATTTGGACATTTTACTGTGGATAGTCAGAAACGCTTGTGTGACAGAGACCTGTTTGACAGACAAGTTTTGAGATTAATTGATGTTAGTTTGACCTACATTCAGGCTAGAAGGTCACACTGTTAAGCACCCCTAATATGCACCAGTAGAGAGCCATGTCCCTCTTCAAATAAACCAGATGAAATTTGAGTCAGTGAACATGAAAGCCTTTTTCTGCTTGTCATGTGTAGAGGTTTGGTTTGATAGCACAAACTTCAGTCCAGTTTTCAAGTCTACTGTTGAGTTCAAATCCTTTCCAGTCCCTATAATCAACAAATGATCTTTGTCTGCCTACAGAGGCAGGCTTGCAGAGAACACATTTAAAATATATTAACAATTCTTTTTGCAAGGTGTAGCAAGTTTCAAAATGTTAGTTATCTACAGCTCTTGTAATCTGCCACAGACAATGTTTGTCTTTTAAACTTGTGACAGTGTCGGTCAGCGGTGTGTTTTAAAATTTAAAAAAAAAAAAAAAAAAAA